>NC_046168.1:55606462-55646462 GCF_011064425.1 Rattus rattus | reverse complement strand
GCCAAAGCCCTCTCACAATTCAATCAAGTTGCTTCTGCTCA
This sequence comes from Rattus rattus, assembly GCF_011064425.1. Taxonomy (NCBI): domain Eukaryota; kingdom Metazoa; phylum Chordata; class Mammalia; order Rodentia; family Muridae; genus Rattus; species Rattus rattus. The sequence goes on along the minus strand of NC_046168.1, from coordinate 55,646,421 downwards.
TACCAAAAGGGCCTTTTTAAAACACAATTAGGCTCTGTTTTATTATGTGTGACAGACGAGGCCATTAACCATCCGACTATTAAATCAGACTTCATTAAAAAAAAATGGAAGTAACCGTAAATTGCCTTGGGTCACGATCGTTTAGAGCTGAGACAGTTCAGAGAAAAACATTAGGGAGCTCAGGACCATGATGAAGTTAATCAATCTGACATGGCACGTGGGGGCAGGCCTGTGCACCCCAGCTCCTCTCAGCTCTCCCGCAGTCAGCTCCTGAGGCAGGGGAGTGACAATCCCAGCCTCTCTTTTTCTCTGAGTGCCCCGATGTGTGGGTGTGAAGACCCCGATGATAATGTGAAAATGGGGGAGACGGGATATGCCTTCCCAGAGAGTTTATATCAACACGAAACAGAGTCATATACCCATACATTTTATATTTTTCTATCAGAGGAGGTCTTTGGAGCGATAGAGAACACTGTCCTGGGCTGTGTGTGCAGGGTAGCTCTGGTAACCCAAATGGGACTGAGGTGCACCTGTGGACGTTCCTGACTTTCCGACTTCTTGTGTTCTGCACCCTGGTGCCTGCTGTTAGCTCCTTGGTGGATCCTGAGGGAAAGTCCTGGGCTAGGGTGAATCTGGTCCTCCTCGTCTGTGTGGGCGGGAAGGAGAGGTCCCACAGCTGATGGAGGTGGTAGCAACAGTAAGAGGGCCAGCCCTGTGTCCCTTCCTCCATTAGCCCCCCTGGATCAGAGCAAAGCCAACGCCTTCCTCCAACAGTGGAACTGGCCTGGGTACTGGGTTAAGGAGGGATGGGGACAGAGTTGGGTTTAAAGTGCATTCAGACCCTGAGGCGGCTGAGGCTGGAGGGAGAGAACCCTCAAGGCTGGTTTCCGTGGGGTGGGAAAGGGGGCAGGGTGGGTCCTAAATAGGCGGGAGACGAGGTCTTGGCTACAAGAGTTTCCCAGTGGGGTGGGGCAGAGGGTGTAGGGAGAGGGGCTGGTTCTGGGAGCCTTGCATGTTCCTCACTTCGGTTCTGCCCGATGAGTGAGAGGCACCAGGGCCCACCTAACAACCCTCAGATCATCTCCTCTCTTTGGTCACCTGTGTAGGGCTCCTCTTTCCCAGGAAAACTATCAGGCCTGCACACTTGGTCTGAACTCTGTCCAGACCTCTTTCCTCTGATCATCCTCCTCACTCTCTAGAAGCTTCCTCACCCAGTACCATCACCATGGTCTTGGAGACACAGGCTTTACTCTGTAGTTTAGTGCTCCTCCAGCACAGTGCTTGGCAGGGTTGATGCTTAGTACCTGAGTGTGGAACCACGGGCCACTATGGGTCGGAAGGACCAAGGTCCTGTCTTGGACTCTCCCCTCTCCAGCTGTGAGCAGCTCCCCTGGGAACTCTCGGTAATGCCTGAGCTCTGTGGCTTTAGTTAAGTGTTTTGAGAGCTTGCAGGAGGGGTGCAGGGCTTGCCATCGAAAGTCTACATTGTTTCATTAGGCCATCACGGATCTGTGGCTTCCTGCAACGATGGCCCCTATTCTTATGGTAAGAAGTCTAAAATATAAGTTTTAAAAGATGCTAGCCCTACTTGGGAGAGCAGGCCCTGCACCTTGCCTGAGTAGCACAGTAGAGCTACTGATGGGCAGGGTGAGCTAGCCCAGAGGGCATGAGATTGGGAGAGCTGACTCTGTCCCTTTGCCAGGATGCAGCCTTGGGTGAGCTAGCCCGGACAATGCTGAGCTCACCCTGGTGGTGTGGACGCAGGGGAGCTGGCAGGCTGATGAGCTCAGATACTTCCTAGGCCCTGATCTAGGGCTTTGAGTTGGCCCATCCCAGGATCTATATCATCTATGAACTACTGGAGCACAGGAAAGGCCTGACTCCAGGCAATAAGAGGATATCTGAGAGGAGTCCCAGGAAGGATCCAGTATTGATAGTGTAGCAGGAGCCAGAGGCCTCCAACCTATCAATAACACTGCAAGGAACAATTTGCAAGCAAAAAGTGTGGACAAAAGGGTACACCGTGGGGCGCACTGTGACACTACAGCTTCCTCAATGAGATTTTTTTTCCTGTGGGGGTGGATTGAAAGAGTAGAGGGTGGGTACGGGGGAGGGGAAAGTGAGTGGAATTGGGGTGGATGATGTGAAATTCACAAGCACCAGTAAAAAGTTGAAAAAAAAAATGCTAGTCTTTTGGCCCCACTCCTAAGTGAAGTAGGCAATTAATGACTGCTGAGGGCAAGACAGTCTGTAGTCTCCAGAGATGAGCGCCCTCATTCATTATCCTCATTATCCAAGTGGTCAGCACTGTAAACCATACACATTTAAGCCATACTAAGTAGACTCAGCAGGTTGGATTTATATATTCATTTGTTTGTATATGCAGCAATGTAGCAAGTTAAGGGGGCCACGGAAAAGAAGAGAGGGTAAACGTGGGAGGGGTTGGAGTGAAGCTCGTGCGCCCGCGGGTTGGGGGTGTGTAATGAAAATTCTGTATCATTTATAAAAGAGGTTTTAAAAGCTAGCCTTGGGCAGTGGTATTGAAATGATTCTGTCCTGGGCCTAGGGTGGAGTGCATCAGATAGGACAAATCACCCACCAGATCTTGTTTTGTAGAAGAAGACAGGACCCTTGGGTCCAATTCTGCCTTTGTTCCTGCCACCAGACTGGAGAAGGCGTCCCACCCAGTATGGCCAGGGAAAAGTGGACTGGATCCAGCCTAGCACACACCCCTCCTTTCCATGCTTCCTGCATGTCACTCTCGCTGCGCTCCGAGGTCACTGGCTCGCGGTCAGGTACCTGGTGCCATGGAGACTCCCTGTTGCCAAATGTTGTGGTTTAAATCCAGTCTCTGTTTTTCCTTCCTGGAGACCAGGGCTTTCCTGAGACTCATCCACACACACAGCTCTTCCTTTGTGCTCTGAGGTCATTTCCTGCAAAGACAGCTCCCCCGGGAGGTCCGAGTCCCGAGGTACTGAGGTGAGGGCTTGGGTGGGGCAGGGGTCCTGTTGTTTGCTTTGGCTCTCTGCTTAGGGCGTGGTCAAAGCCAAATTCTGTTCTGGCCTGAACACAGCTTAATGAGGGGCAGTCTTGGCAGCCCCAATGTGCTCTGGCAGTCACCCCCACCCCCCCCATTTCATACTTTTCTGTCTGAGATATTGCTGTGCGCCTGCAGGAAGAAGAGATCCCATTCTGTCCCCTAGCAATGCCCTAAGCTTGGAGTGGACCAATGAGAAGGTGCAGCGTGCTCTCAGGGGAAGGACACTCCTGCAGCCCCATGTCCAGCTCCGGGAGCTCTGACTTAGGAGCCATGGGGAGTTACGCAATTGCGTTTCTCAAGGTTGAGTGATCCCTGCTAACCGCATTGCTTCTTCTATTAAATGAGAATTAAAAAAAAAAAAAATACCACTTGGTATGTCCGCCTCAATGATAGGAGACTGGTGTGAAGCTGGCAGCCTGACTTCCGGAGCTTCCTGCTGAGGAGCCATGACTTCCGGAGCTGCCTGCTGAGGAGCCATGACTTCCGGAGCTGCCTGCTGAGGAGCCATGACTTCCGGAGCTTCCTGCTGTTCCCATGATGCTGGTTTTAGGTTTCACTCCATGCTTCTCCAGGTAAAGCCAGCTTGGGAAGGGTTATCTAGTCAGGGGCTATGCCAGCCTTTAGCAAGAGATAAGTTAAAATATTGAAACTAGGGGCTGGAGAGATGGCTCAGCGGTTAAAAGGACTGATTGCTCTTCCAGAGGTCCTGAGTTCAAGTCCCAGCAGCCACATGGTGGCTCGCAACCATCTGTAATGGGATCTGATGCCCTCTTACATGTCTGAAGATAGCGACAGTGTACTCACATACATGAAATAGACAATTAAAAGACATCGAGACTAAGATATTCTTTCCTTCTCTTTTTCTCTCCCTGTCTGTCTGATTCTCTTTCCCCACCCGTCCCTCCCTCCATCTCTGTCTCTTTTCAGAGTTTCTTTTTGTAGAAACTCTGGCTGGCTTTGAATTTGTAATTCTCCTGCCTCAGCTCCCCAAATTCCTGGGATTATAGTCGTGTGTCACTGAGCCCAGATAAGATGGATTTTCTTTATTTTTATTATTATAGTAATAATGATGATGGTGATGGTGTTGATGATTTTATGTGTGTGGGTGCTTTGATTGCATGTATGTCAGTGCACGTGTACTCCTGGTACCTCCGGAAGCCAGGAGAAGGTATTGAATCCCCTGCCATTACAGTTATAGACTGTTTTAAGCCACCACACGGGTTCTGAACCTGTCAGAGCAGCCAGTGCTCTTAACCACTGAAGCCCCAATTTTCTTAGACTTTATTAGCACTTGCCATGACAGAGTTTACCACCAGGGGCACTGTCTGCCTCCAGCCATCCAAGTGGAGTGGGGGTGGAACTAGACCCTTCCCCTTTTAACCTTCAACCTCCACAAGGTCAACTGGCAGAGACAGTTGGGTAACTGAGTTTCTTTCCCCTGGGTCAGGAGAGTTATAGGAGTTACCGAGAGCCACAACTCAATTCAAAGCACATCTGCTCTTCCCTTAAATCCAGACGTACCAGGAGAGATCTCTAAAGGAGTAGGTCATTTAAATGTAGGCAGGAGAGAAAGCTTTACTTCCCTGCTGAAAAGAAAAAAATGCAAATTGACATTTCATCAACATATCATTTCATACGTGATAGCTTGGTGAAATTGCAAAAGGTCTGAAAAAGCCAGCTCTGGTGGGGTGGGGCTTACAGGAATGCGGGTGGGAGTGGAAAAACCCAGAAACCACTTCAGGAGCAGCCAGAAGACTTGGGGATGTTCTTCTCATCCCAGCGTCTCACTCTGGGTCTGTGTTATAGAGGAGAACAAGAAACCTGTTAGGAAAACCGTCTTCATTCGAGGCCAGCTGCAACTACAAAATAAAAGAAAAGAGAAAACACACACACACACACACACACACACACACACACACAAACAATGTTATTTTAGCTGCCTGTCCAATGTAGCAGCTAAAATGACCATAGACATATGCCGACTCGAATATGTCTCAAAGAGGAATTATTGAGTGGGAAGAAGCCGCAGAAGGAGCATCCGGTTGGGTGGCATTATATAAAGTTTTAAACATGCAATAAAGGTGGCTATAAAAGGTGTATGGATACTTTCAATATATTTTTTTATCGCTATAACAAAATCTTATAGACTGGATTGATTTTTTAAGTTTTATAATATGTGCATGGATGTTTTACTTGCACATATGTGGTGCCACATGTGTGCAGTGCCTGCAGAGTCCAGAAGGGGGTGCCAGAACCCCTGGACCTAGGGCATGGTTGTGAGCCATCTGAGGGTGCTAGAATTGCCCCGTGGTCCCTAGAAGAGCAGCTAGTCCTTTTAGCATCAGCCCCAACTCTCCAGTCCCTAGACTTTAGACAACAGAATTTAGCTTATGATTCCTGAGGCTACCAAGTCCAAGGAGAGGTGCTAGGTCTGTCAAGGGGAACAAGAGGAAACTAGTGGGGACACCAGCTCTTTCTAACCTTGAAGGGGGTCAGAGGTCAGCAGGGATGGGAAGAGATTGGCCAGGGTAAGGTGGCTTCTCCTGCTTCACCTTAGAATGTGAAGTATCCTTTGTAGGTGAGGCCGCTGAAAATAAAATTAGTTGCCATGAGTTCACTCGGTATATGAGGTCATTTGGTGTGCCTCAAGCCAATGTGACCAGTGTCTTTACAAAAAAAAAAGGGGAACTGGGACCCAGACACTACGTGCTGGGGGACATGGTATGATGATGGAAGCAGAGATAGAGGCAGAGATAGGGTGCTGGGTACGCCAGTCAAGAGTGCTGAGATTACCAGCAAATCGAGTGGGAGGGAGACAGAGACAGACAGAGAGACAGACACAGAGACAGACAGACACAGAGACAGACACAGAGAGGGACAGACACAGAGAGGGACAGACACATAGACAGACAGACACAGAGACACACAGAGAGGGACAGACACATAGACAGACAGACACAGAGACAGACAGACACAGAGACAGACACAGAGAGGGACAGACACAGAGACAGACAGACACAGAGACAGACACAGAGAGGGACAGACACAGAGAGAGAAAGAGGAAGGAGGAGGAGAAGGGAAGAGAAGAGAAGAGAAGAGAAGAGAAGACAAGACAAGACAAGACAAGCCAAGACAGACACTTGGGATGAGCTGTCACTCTGCTGACAGACATCTTTTTTTTTTTTTTTTGGTTCTTTTTTTCGATGACAGACATCTTGATCTTGGATTTAAAGCACTCCAGAGCTGAGATGGCTGTGTTTTTGCTGTTTAAGGCTCCCAATCTCCTTCGTTGTAGCGGCTGTAGCAGGCAACACACTGGCTCTAAACTAGCACTTTATGACTGAGAGGCTGAGGCCTTGAGAGCCGTGGACATCCAGCCCCTGAGAATGTAAGGCTACCCTACCAGTTTCTCTGTTCATACCACCGTCGTGGGCATGTTCTCTGTGTGAGTCAGCACTTCCTCGCAGACTGGGAATAACACCGGCTGAGCGTGTTCGGTGGAGCGCGGCAAGACACAGGCGCCTTCTGGGTGGTCTACCCCTGAACTTTATCTAGATGGGGCTTGGGAAAAGCAACAGTTAGTTCACTTATCACTTCTCAGCGATCGTAGAAGCAGCTGGACTCACACCGTGATCCCGCCATACGGCCTGCAGCCTTCAGACTGCCAGTCGTCTGGGTAATTAGAACAAGTCTGGCATGTTTGGCCGCTTAATTTATGGCACCGACGGCGTGGCTTTGGCCTTCTGAACCTGGAGTCCCTTACTTCCTTGGGTGTGGATGGTCCTGAAAGCCTTTCTCTGGGAACTCGTGATGCAGTCCGGATGCACCCACATGGAAGGGTCACAAGTATGGTTGAAATCTGTGTGTAGAGAGAGGAAGGACAGAGGACAGGCAACAGGAGATCCCGGACACAGCCCAATCTCCATCTCTCTGTGGCCTTGGCAAACCATGTACTGTTCTGTGGGCAGCACTCTGACCAGTAGTAAGGCGACTAGGAGTCAGGGTGGGGGGGATCTAGCTCTTTCCAACCCTGAAGGAGGTCAGAGGTCAGCAAGACGGTAGAAGATACCAAAGGTAGGGTGGCTTCATCCACTGTTTGGGTGCTTTGAAAAATCCTAAGTAGGGCTGGCAAGATAGTTCAGGCTGGTAAAGGCATCCATTCGCTTTCCAGCCCAGGGACCCAAGTTTGATCCCTTGAACAACATGGTGGAGCAAAGAACCAAATTCCACAAGTTGACCTCTGAAGTCCGTATGTGAGACATGCAGATAGGCAGATGCAACACATAAATTACAACCTAAACTCAGATCCTGTCTAGAGTGCCGGTTTTCCTTCTGCATGTGTCTGGGTGGGCTGTTTCGAATGCCCGCCTCCCTCCGGTAGGGCTCATCGGATTCTTTGACCATTTGATTCATTTGATTCTTTGATCTGTGTCTTGGGGGAAATGAAGGAAACGTATGCAGAGTCTTAAGAACTTGTACAGTTTAGCTGGCAAAGAATTTTGTAAAAGGAAGTATTCAAAATCGGAAATTAAAAAAAAGAAAAGATTTATTTATGTATGTATACATATGTATGTACACTGTAGCTGTCTTCAGACACACCAGAAGAGGGCATCAGATCTCTTTACAGATGGTTGTGAGCCACCATGTGGTTGCTGGGATTTGAACTCAGGACCTCTGGAAGTGCAGCCAGTGCTCTTAACCACTGAGCCATCTCTCCAGCCCCCCAAGTTGGAACTTTTTAAAAAGGATGTCTTTGACTTTGAAAAGGGCATCTTCTTGGCCAGGTCTCCTGTCTGCCCACTGCACCAGGAGCCTACCTCGTCCAACCCCCACCCGACCCTCAGTGATAAAGTCACTTACTTTTGTGTCAATGTGACCAGAACACCCAGAGAACAACTCAGTGAGAATTATTTGTTTAGCCCATGGTTTCAGGAGGCTCAGTCCATCGTGGATGGGAATAGCATTGTTGGAGCACAGCAGCTCACATGATGAGAGCCTAGAAGCAGAGAAAGGGGTATACAGTAAGGGGTGGAGGCAAGGTAGAGCCCCAACAACATGGCCCCGGTGACCCGCATCCTTCGACCTCTTACTCCTAACCTAATAATGCTTACCATGGAATTCGTTCACCTACAGGTCAAGCCCTCAGCACCCAGTCTCTTCCTGAAAGCTTATCTGGCAACTTAGACCCAAGTATGAGAAACTACCGGTAAGTGTTCACAGTCAAACCATGGTCCACCATCTGTGACTCATCTTTGAGGTGTCAAGCCTCTGCCTCTAGGAGCTGGAGAGATGGCTCAGGGGTTAAGAGCACTGACTGCTCTTCCAGGGGAACCAGGTTCAACTCCCAGCACTCACATGGCAGCTCCCAATGGGCTGTAACTCCAGTTCCAGGGGATCTGATACCCTCACACAGACCCCTCTGCGGGCAAAACAGCAGTGCACATAAGAAGCCAATCATTTAAAAGTTGAAAACAAACTAAAAATACTTAGAATTATCAAAAGCAGGAGTGATACTGTTGGAGGAAGAAACGCACAGGCCTTCTTGCTACAGACTACACTGCAAGGTCACTTGACCTGGGGGATTCCATCTCCGACTTGCTGACCCTTGCTGGGGCCATCCTTGACTGCCGAACTGGCTTTTGTGTGCCTTCATGATGGCGTGGCCCACCTTCCTGTTCAGATCTTAAATTCCTGACACGTCAGGATCCTTATAGCTGCACTCATGCAGAATCCAGGGCTGTGAGGTTGTGGCCAGAGAATCTTGGGTTGCAGCATTGGCTTTCACAAGGAAAAGGCACAGAGTGCACTGATAAATCCCTGGTGTAGGTCAGACAAATGAGCCCATGAACAGTGCTTTCCCCCATGCTGTACCATGCTGCACCACAGCCCCCTTGGCTGGAGAGCTTATAAGCCTTGGATCCAGAAGGCAGCCCTTCAGGGACATGAGAATTAAATGTCCCTGCCATGGGAAAGAGAAAAGCTTTCCTCATCTCTAAAGGAGTGGTGTCCAGAGTAGCCATGGGGTTAAGGCTGACTTCAGAGCAGGGGCTGGGGACTACTGAAGACCCAGGCTTGGGTAGACCTATGTGATAGCTGAAGTAATTGTGAAACCCCAGGGTGTCGTGAAGGGAACCTTCAAACCACAGATCACTTTCACCTAGCCGTTTTCCTCTTCTTTAGTAATTCCCGCAACACTTTTCTTCTTTTATTTGCTTTGTTGGGCAGTTTTATGTCAACTTGACACGAGATAGAGTCGTTCAGGAAGAGAGAATATTCACAGAGGAACTAACTCCACAAGATTGGCCTCTAGAGAAGCCTGTGGGACACTTTCTTGATTAATGATTGATGTGGGGGGGAACCTATCCTGTTGTGGGTGAGGACACCCCTGGGCTGGTGGTCCTGAGTTCTATAAGAAAGCAGGCTGAGCAAGCCACAGGAGCAAGCCAGTAAGCAGCGTTCCCTCATGGCCTCTGCATCGACTCTCCTGCCTCCAGGCTCCTGACTTGACTCCCTGCTCCAACTTCCTTAAGTGATGGGCCAGGACATGGATGTTTCTGTCCCCAAAGCTTAAATTCACAGGAACCCGTTTCTTCCCCTTTCTTGCACTTCTGATTATCTTTATACGTCTGTCACAACTACCTCTCCCGAGGCCTGCTAAACCTCCCATCTTAGCAAAGAGAGGCTCGGATTTAGCAAACCTCAGTGCTTTGGCAGGCAAGAGCATCTGACTATAATTTATTGGTGTTGTCTCATTTCCATAGTATTTATTTTTAGGTTCCCATTTACTTAGAGTAAATGCTACTGCCCTTCCATTTACAACAGTGACATGAGGTCACTTTCCTTTATAGATAATCTGCTTAAGCAGAAACAATTGAGCCCATTTAAAAGATATTAAGTGACTAAGAGAATAGGCTTTATCTGAAACAATATAACAAGGCTGAGGAGTGGCTGGCGGATGACCGAAGTCTGGGAATCAAGGCTATAGAGTGGTTTGCCTGAGAGAAATCTCTTCTGGATATTGCTTCCTGTGACATTTATGACTCTTGCTTTTGATGATCCAAAGTATTCTCCGAATGGGTTTTTCCTAGCGTCTCAAAGCAGTAATTCAATAAAGATGCCCACAGACCGGGCATCATTGAGCGTGTAGGCTCTGAAGCCAGACTCCCTGGCTCGTCCCATGTCCTGGTTGTGTGATGTTGGGTGAATGAACATAGCTGCCCGTGCCCAACATCCCATTCGCAATAGGATGCTGCTGCTGTCCGCTGTCCAAAGACGAAGTGTGCATACAAAGTAGCGAGTAGTATTTGGTATCCACCGAGCCTGCAGTAAATGATGGTGTCCTTGTCATTCTTGCTGGTGTGGCTAGAATGCACCAGTCTGGTGGCGTTGAGAGTGACCTGTTAAATTTTGGAGTGAAGTCACCGTTTTGGTGACTAGAAAGTTTCACGTCCTAGTGGGAAGATGAAGGCATTCAGCACGAAGACATAGACAAACGCCACACTCAACCTGGCAATGCAAGAACAGTGGCTGCGGAAGGTCTTGGCAAGGGCCAGCACCTTGAAGATGGAAACTCTCCCATGTCAGATGACCTTCAGTTTGGCCCAAGATGGGAGGTATTAGATGACCGTGAAGAGCAGGAATCTGTAACATCCATTTCTTTCATAAAATATTTACAAACTTTTTTATGTCATTCTGTGTGTATGGATGTGTTGCTTGTGCACCAATGTGTGCCTGGACTTACAGCCAGCTGTGAGCTGCCACATGGGTGCTGGCAATCGAACTTGGAAGAGCGGCCAAAGCTTTTAACCACAGAGCCATCTCTCCAGCCATTGTTTCCATATGATTAGGGTTTAATGAAGGTCTTTGTTAAAACTTTCAATTCAACGCTTGACCTGAAGTGGAAAACTTTTATTGTAGAGAAACAAAATAAAGGACATAGTTCCACTGCTGCTGGATGAGGTAATGGGAGGTGGCGAATATCACAGCTAAGACTTTCCATGCATGTGAGGACAGACACGTGACCTCTCTGGCCGAGACTCCTGACTGCCAGGGCTTCCATGGCTGGGAGCCAATAGATATGGATTCTAGTCCTCTCCTGGTGACTAAATATGTCTTTCGGCCCACCTTCTCATTTTAAGTCAGAGCTACCAGATCACCTCAGGGACATTTAGCATTTCGTTGGGCTTCATCCCGGGAGGCAGTGGGAAGCAGGGGAGGAAAACCCAACTTATCCAGGATACTAGAGGGTCATGGGCCTTGGAGTTGAGTGGATCTTGACTCAAGCTCCCTGAAATATGTGCGGCTAGGGTGTTTTGGGGTTATTTTCTTACCCTACTCAGCCTCAGTTTTTACAGCTGTGCAATGAGCAGAATAATTATTGAATAGAGATGTTGAAGAAATGAAGGGTAATATATTGAATAGGCTACACGCACACACACATGTAAACATACAGAGAGGGAGGGAGGAGAGGGGAGAGGAGAGGAGAGGGAGGGAGAGGAGAGGGAGAGGGAGAGGGAGAGGAGATGTAAATAGATACAGAGCACCTGAAAAATGCTTATGTTCTCCCACAATGATGAATTAGGTGTCAGAAAAGCCAGATATAGTTTACCCATCAAACTAGCAGAGACTCAAAGGCTGACAATCTGTAGTGTTGGTGAGGGGACAAAGAGACAGGTCTTCTTATGTCCTCTTGGTGGGAAGATGAGGACAACTTTTTACTCTGAAATAATTTCTGTCTGTGGAGGGGTTGCTATGGACCACAGGGAATTTGTCTGCATCCGTCACCTGGCTTCTCTGAATGCCAGTAACCTACAGTGTCATGGTGCCATGATCTGGAGAGAGAGACTAATATACCTAATGATCTAACCAACCCAATCCAGTATGGATTAAAAGTGGCAAAGACCTAATTTAGATTTTTCCAAAGGGGGGGGGTCAAGGGACCTTAGTCTGATTAGGGAAGCAAGGAAGTCCCTTTAAGAGGGGCTACTTCTTGTGCCCTGCATGATTGTTCCAATTGTCGATGCCTAGCTGGAAGAAAAGCCCCCTGTGGGAGGAAAATGGTATGCCCAAGGAGGATACCCTGGGTGGGACCAATAAGGGAGTCTGGGGAGAGAAAGGCCCTGGGATCCTATAAAATGTCCAGTGCAGAGTCCATGGGCAGATTCCCAGCCCTGGGGCTCTTCCCATCTTGATGGGAGCAGTTTGTCTGCCATTAATCAACTGTGTCATTTTCTTTCTTTCTTTCTTTCTTTCTTTCTTTCTTTCTTTCTTTCTTTCTTTCTTTCTTTCTTTCTTTCTTTCTTTCTCTCTCTCTCTCTTCTTCTTCTTCTTCTTCTTCTTCTTCTTTTTCCTCTTCCTCTTCCTCCTCCTCCTCCTCCTCCTCCTCCTCCCTCCTCCTCCTCCTCCTCCTCCTCCTCCTCCTCCTCCTCCTCCTCCTCCTCCCTCCTCCTCCTCTTCCTCCTTATTCCCTGCTCCTGCCCTTTGGTGTGCGGTGCCTGCAGCTTGTGAGTTGTCTCCCTTTGTTACTTTAGTGCTTCTCCCTGTCATCCAAGCCCTGGCTTGTTCCATGAATGAGGTTAACAGATCCCCTTAAATGGCCACCCACCTCATGCCAACATTTGCTTTGTGTTCCAGGATCTAACCCAGGTCACCGTGCTGCACCGATCTTTGTGTTTTCCTCGGCCCCTCGGTCCCTTCCAAACACTGATGTTCCTTGGCCTCTCCCTGTCTTCTCCTCACTTCTCTGGCAATGCCTCACAGATATGCCCGGAGGAATGTCTCATTGGTGTTTCTGAGTCTAGCCGTGTTGACAGCCACAATTAGCCATCTCGTCTTGTTTGGCTGTTTGGTAGGATGATCTTCAATTTGGGTTTTTCTGATGCTTCCCCATGATTAGACCAAGATTACAGGCTTTGGGGAAGGAGAAGGGAGAACCGAAGTGTTGTTCTCATCCAAGGGCACATGATGTCATTATATCTTAATCCTGGAGATCTTATCTTCCTTCCCGTGCTGAAGATGGTGTCAGTTAAGTTTCTCCTGTAGGCCATCAGTGTATTCACCTCTTAATGCTATTGTTAAACAGGTTCTCTAAATCTAACACACATCCAAAGGGAGGGGAATTAAAATGCAACCCTGGAGAGGGATGAGTCAGAGTTTGTGAATTCGACCCGCCATGGAAATTAGTAAATATTTTGAGGAAGATGCTTTGAAACTACTGCCTGTTTTTCCTTAAACCTTTGCCACTAATTTCAGCATCCATTGCTGGATCCTGCCCACAGTGATTTGCTGTTGTGATAAGGTAATGGTGCCTCAGTTCCTTCATTTGTTCTGCGTTTATTAGTTGGAGGTCTTATAGAGGAAGAGGGCTCCATCGTTCCCAGGTATTGGTTCCATCCTTTGGTTGCCTCGGTGTGGACCATTGTATTATGTCCGTTTTATTCTTTGGGATTGAGAGACCACATCTTGGGTTCAGACTCCATTATAAAGGACCTGGCCTAAGGTTGAACTCTCTAGGACCAGTTTCCAGGCTACTTCCCAACACACCTTGTGCCTTCAGACCACAAGCCCACCCCTGGTACTTCACTTTCTAACAACCACCAATCAGGAGGAAAGCAGAAATTAAGTTTATGTTTTTGGCTCCCAGCACCAGCTAATATTCTTAAGGGCAACAAAAATTCCATAATGGCCCCTCTCAATAAGATGTGTATCAGGCTAGAAAACCCCCTCCCTACTTGCTTACCATTTCCTATAAAACCTATCAGAGACGTGTGTGGCCCAAGCCTGAGCTTGAGATAAATATACTCTAGTGGGAATGCATCACGGTTGGCTCTTTGGTGGTCTTCTGGGGCTCTTGAATGAGGCACAATAATTCAATACAGTTTTACTGAGAACATTGGAAGCAATGGCACATTGGTTGGGTGGCTTTTGCTGGGGGCGGGGGATGTGAACATTTACTTACCCCAGATAGAGTATCACCAACAGACCCCCCCACCCCAAATCCACAATCTACCAGAGTCAAATTTGGTGAACCAATTGTGGTTATTTATAGGATTATGGGTAAAAGAGTATGGATGAGTCGAAGCAGCTGTGTTATGAAAGAGTCCACAATATCATGGGCAATGACTCAGGAAAGCTGAAGCCCTGGGCCTGTCTGCATGACTTACAGATAGATGTGTATGACTTGCAGACGGATGGGCATGATGGAGAGTGTCCTGTTTCCTAGTGGCCTTTACAGCTTGCATAACTTTGGAAGTGAAGGGTCTTGTGAATCTTTTATGTTTCAGGGGCTCCCTGAGATTTGTGAGTTGTTTGCCTCCCGAGTCTTAAGGGAGCTTCCTTCTAGGATAGAATGCCTCAAGTTGGAGCTTCTGGAGTCTTGCCAGGCCCCTTGCCAGGATGAAAACATCTTAATTCAGAGGGTACTATTATAGAAGACAATTGTTCCTTGATATTTCCCTCCTAATATCCTAATATTTCTAAACCCTTATCTTATTTAATCAATTATTTACTTGTATCAGAATGGACCAGTAGCCATTTATTTTATTCCTTGGGGTATAATTCAATACAATTATTCTAGGATCACTTTCAGGGTGGTACATAACCTTTGACATGCTCTCTCTCTCTCTCTCTCTCTCTCTCTCTCTCTCTCTCTCTCACACACACACACACACACACACACACAGAGAGAGAGACAGAGAGAGAGACAGAGAGAGAGAGAGAGAGAGGAAAACTGCTTTATTTTCTAATACCTTAAGACACTCAGTTGTCTCTTTTTAGAAACTGAGAACGGGCCACTGGTGGGACTGGTAGGTCACTGCTCTTGTCACTGATCCAAATCCTCTCAGCAGCCAGAGCTAAAGGTGGATGGATGAAGGTACGTGAACCTGCCACCTACAATTGCTCTGGCTTGTCCCCGTTATGATACTAATAAATAAGTTTATGATAAATAATGATAATAAATGAGTTTATGTTGCTATCTGCAGTACTAATCCAGCCAACAGGGCTAACCCAGACTTCCATTTTTTTATGCTTTTGAAGGTTTATTTATTTTTATTTTATCTGTATTGGTGATTTGTGTATGTGCACCACAGCATGCATTGTCCAAGAAAGTGAGAAAGGATGTTAGATCCTGTCTTAGGGTTTCTATTCCTGCACAAAACATCAGAACCAAGAAACAAGTTGGGGAGGAAAGGGTTTATTCAGCTTACACGTCCACATTGCTGTTCATCACCAAAGGAAGTCAGGACAGGAACTCAGGCAGGTCAGGAAGCAGGAGCTGATGCAGAGGCCAGGGAGGGATGTTACTTACTGGCTTGCTTCCCCTGGCTTGCTCAGCTTGCTTCCCTTATAGAACCCAAGACCACCAGCCCAGGGATAGCACCACCCACAATGGACTGGGTCCTCCCGCCTTGATCACTAATTGAGAAAATGCCTTACAGCTGGGTCTCATGGAGGCATTTCCTCAAGGGAGGCTCCTTTCTCTTCGATAACTCCAGCTTGTGTCAAGTTGACACACACACACAACTAAGCAGTACAAATCCCCAGGATCTGGAGCTACAGATGATTGTGAGCTGCCATGTGGGTGCTGGGAACTGAATCTGGGTCCTCTGGAAGAGCAGCCGTGCTTCTAACTCCTGAGCCGGCTCTCCCTCTCCCTCTCTCTCCTTCCCCATGCCTATTTGTAACTTCCGTCTCCAGCTGTAAGAAATTTGACTCTTTTGTAATTTAGTTACTTATTTGTTCAACTCTAGTGTTGAGCATGAAATAGTTTCAGTCTACTCATCCTCTCTATAGGGAAAGACATCCGACAAATCAAAGTGTAACACTCATTGTCATTGGTCTCTCTCACAGGATCAAGTCAAAAGGCTGCTTTGCAAAACCGCCGAGGCCAAAAGCAATCCTTCAAAGGTGCGACACAAACTCACACTACCCATGTTCTCCAGGTAGGTGACACCACAGCAAGGCTTCCACCAGGATGTTTGCTGCAGTGGGTTTTGTGTCCATCAAAAACCAGAAGAATGCCGTGCATATAACCACAGTGACAAGCAGAGGGCTCTGGGTGGCTTAGCAGAAGGGCGTAAATGCAACTGCAGTGTTGTAAAATGTCCATGTTATATACAAAGGGATGGTAACATCCGGAGAAACCGGTGTCTAACTGTGATCCCTGAAGCAGCCTCTAAAAATAATGCAAATAGTTCAAGTTGAAAGGGCACCATATCTATTAAAATGGGATTCTAAAATGTGCTCAAACCGTGCAAAGGGGGAAGAAAAATGAGAAGAGAAAAAAAAATCCTCAAACTGGATCAAACCAGAACAACAGCAAAGTTGGAATTGTCAGGTGGAGGCTAAATGATTAAATGGTAGACCTAATTCCAATCATATTAATAATTAAATAGGAATATATCATTCAGCCCAATTAAGAAGTTGCTATTCCTGGACAGTGTTCAGAGAGTGAGAGACTTTGGAGCGCTCAGTCCTAAATGTGATGTCTTTATCACATTCCTCCCTTCAAGGCTCAGGGATCTATGCAGAAGTGGGGGAGGAGGGGGGGGAGGAGGGGGAGGAGGAGGGGGAGGGGGGGGAAGAGGGGGGGGGGAGGGGGGGAGGGGGGGGAGGGGGGGGGGGGGGGGGGGGGAGGAGGAAGAGGGGGAGGAGGAGGGGGGAGGAGGAGGGGAGGGGGGAGGAAGGGGAGGAGGAGGAAGAGGGAGGAGGAGGAGGAGAGGAGGAGGAGGAGGGAGGGAGGAGGAGGAGGAGAGAGGGGAGGAGAGGAGGAGAGGGGAGAGGGGAAGAGAGGGGGAGAGGGAAGGAGAGAGGAGGAGGAGGAGGAGAGGGGGAGGAGAGGGGGGAGGAAGGAGAGAGAGGAGGAGGAGAGAGGGGGAGAGAGAGGGGGAGGAGAGGAGGGGGGGGAGGAGGGGGAGAGGGAGAAGGAGAGAGGGAGGAGGAGAGAGAGGGGGAGGAGAGAGGGGAGGAGAAGGGGGAGGAGAGAGGGGGAGGAGAGAGGGGAGGAGAGGGGAAGGAAGGCTGTGAGAGCCAGAGATGGTGGATGCTTCCATGGAAACACCATTTTCCAGACACAGCAGAGCTGATACACAAGTGAACTCAAGAGACTGGCAGCACACACAGGACTACACGGGTTCAAGTCAGACAAAAATTCCAGCACAGAGAAGGGGAAGTGCTCACCAAGTCCCACCCTAACCAAGAAGCCATGTGCAGTTGATACGGGCTGGACGAGAACTGGAGACATCACTGCTGAGTGCATCAATCACACTCCGAGGCAGGCTCAGGGGTAGTCGACAACACAGGACAGACAGACTCCGTGTGTGTGTGTTTGTGTATATGTGGGGGTGTGTCTGTGTGTGTCTGTGTATGTGTGTGTGTGTGTGTGTGTGTGTGTCTGTGTATGTGTGTATGTGTGTGTGGGTACGTGTGTGTGTGTGTGTATGTATGTGTTTGTGTGTCTGGGTATGTGTGTGTGTTTGTGTGTATGGATGTGCTTGTATTTATGTGTGTGTGTGTGTGTGTGTGTGTGTCCAGTCTGAGTTTCCCCTGCAGGGTGGGCGGACTTGAAGCAGCAGCAGGCTCAGTTAGCTCTTAGCTTCCCCTCTACCTCAGCGAATGGCTGCCTAGGTGCTTTTTTGAGCATTCGAAACCAGCTTCCTGGAATCTATGTCCTCACTGTGGGCCAGCGATAGTATTCCCGAAAGCTTGTTTTTATGGAAGAAAATCCAGCTAAACCTGGTCCACTGGCCCCGCCAGCTTCATAAAATACAAAATTGCATTAAAAGGGAAATCTTTCATAACTCAGATCTGAGGGGCTGTGTGTAGGGAGTGACTTGAAATAGCCCCTGGCTTTTTAATAGGGGTGGGAGGTGAAGTCATCTTTAAAACACGATTTGAGGGACTGGAGAGATAGCCCCGTGATTAACAGCACTTGCTGCTTTTGCAGAGGACCAGGGTTCGGTTCCCAGCACCCACACAGTGGCTCACAACTGTCTACAACTCCAATTCTAGGGCGCTGACACGTCTGGCTCCCTGAGGCACCAGCACACTGGTGTACACAGGCTCACATGCGGGCAGCCACACTTAAAACACTCTTCCATGTTCAGAAGGCTCTCTGTAGAGCCCGGGAAGTAGAGTGGCAAAGTGCAAAGGTCAGGGGTCACGGAGCCTGACACGGTTGTCAATCCCCATTCAGCTGCGGTGACCTTCTCTAAGCCTCCATTTTATTATCTGTAAAGTGATCTGGCACACAGCAAATATGCTACAGATAGTTTTCTTCCCTAGCTCTTCCCCTACTCCGCCGTCTGATACCCAAACTTCTGATTGAGATGACAGAACAAGGCTTCTACTGTGCCCTGTGCTGTTCCCAACTCCTTCCCCCTGTGTGGGGCTGCACTTCGCCACTTGCTCCCAACGAATGCAGAGCAGAGAGTGATGGACTGTCTACCTTTCCGCTACTTTATCAGACATTGGGCTTGTGGTGTCGCTTCTATGCTGGTGCTTGGGGTCTGGGCTGGATGTTTCTAGGTTCTTAGCCTCTTATCCAAGTGATTGATTGAAAACAAAGACACAGATTTGCCGAAGAGACAAGGTAGCTTCATTTAGATCGAAGCGACAGCATGGGGGTGCAGAGGGAGACATTGTCAAGAGCGGGCCACAGGAGAGGACCTCTCCATTAGCATGTGGGGCTTCCTTGTATGGGATTCAAGAGAAGGGGTTGGTTATTAAGGGGAATGGTGTGGCCCGTTCTCTATTTTGGTTGGTAGATTTCTCCTTTCCTACAATGCATCTGTTTAATGCATTAGTTACTCACGCATAAGCATGTGATGGTAAGCAGGGACGTCTCCCTAAAACGTTCCTAGAAGATGCAGTTTGCTCTACTAAGCCTGCACCCCAAACTGGGTCAGGCTGGGCTGGCCCTTCTATTTCTCCTATTCAGACACATCGGGAGCATACCTGAATATAAACTGTCTAAATTTGATTGTTACTAGAGATGGGAAAACTCATCCCATTGTTCAAAGATGGGAATGCGTGTAGCTTAGTACTGACTGGGGATTTGAGGGAGCTCTGCAGTGACAGGTTCACTGGTTGGAGAGGGGTGGATGTTGATAGAGGCTGCAGGGGAAGAAACTATGTTGCCAACTACATGGTTACAAAGGCTGTAGGTGACTTACCCAAACCTAATGGGGCCCTAAGCTAAGCTATTCGTATTCCAGCCTCAGTACTGCTTACCTCACTGCCCTGTTGTAGGCTGTCCTGTGAGAGGTGCCCAAGTGGCAAGGAGCTGAAAGCTAGAACTCAGCATATTTATTTTCCCCAGGGAAAGGAGGCGTCTTAGCAGCTATAGGTGGGAGCTTGGGAGACAGCCCTTCCGCGTGCCTTGAGAAGGTGAGATATCTAGTCAACAGGATCAGCCTGAGAAAGGCCCTGATCCAAACCCCAGCTGTCTTACACATGGTCCTTGCCTACAAAGGCTGTAAGAAAAGGGGTATTGGTTATGCAGCACAGATAGCTAATGTCTCGGCAAAATGCATTTTCAAAAGGGCTAAGGGGACGATATGCCTTTTTCTTTTGACAGCTGGGGGAGATCGAAGGCTGATGATGAAGTCTTGTTGGAGGCTCCTCATTCCATGGTTGGCTGAAGCCCACGTGTGTCCTCCACCTGAGGCCTGAGCTTCTCTGTAACCTAGAGGCTGGGTTCCAAAAGCAGGGGAAGGACCAAGAGGGAGAGGAGGAGGGGGGGGAGCAGAATGGGGAAGAGAGAAGAAAAGGAGAGAGCGGGAGAGGGGGATGGGGCAGAAAAGGAGGGAACCAGGTTAGAGATAAGACAAGTGGGACAAAATATAGAAAACAGTAGAAACCATGAATTATAAAGAAAAGCACCGATGGCCCACTCTCCTCCAGATTAGGGAGTAGGATTTGACACTTTCTAAAAGCTGATTTACTGGACTATAATTTACACACCATACAACATAACCATTTAAAGTGCAACATTATCATTTTGCTATGTTCACAGAGGCACAGCAGTTCATTTAAAACATCGTCACCATCCCACACTGAGCTCTTGCTTCCCTAAGCATGGGCAGTAGCAGTAGTGACTGTCCCCTGGACTGCCCAGGTCTACCTTCTGTCTCTGTACGGTTGCCAGCTCTGTAACGTTGAGATGTCTCCAAAGCATAGGGTTGTGTTAGGAGCCATTGTCTCATCTCACCGGATAGAAGCGGGGGGGGGGATGAGCGTCTGGTCAGTTGGACCCAACTATTCATGCCTAGGATTAGAGACCAAGGGAGGCTGGCAGCCCCAAGGTCTTCCGCATTGTCAGAATTTAGGGATTTGGGTCCATTTCTGAGAGACACAAGAAGGTTAATATTAAACTTCGGAGTCTGAAGCTTTGGAAGGAGTTAGAGAAGAAATCTCATTCCAAGACACTGTCTCGTGCAAAGCACAAGAAAGTATTGTTTTCCTTTACTTGTTGATCTTGAGACTCAAACTGCCTTGGACAACACCCAACATATGGGAAATGCACAGGAAACCCATGGGGGTGCATATTCTGGATTCTATGATGGAGGCTCAAAACGCAGCTTATTGAGGGGTTTTTTTTTGTTTGTTTTTTTTGCTTGGAGTGGAGAAGAGAGGAAGATAAATGTGACTGGCGATGTATGAAACGTACTGTATTCTGTCTTGGTGTCTCCAGCTAGTTTCAACCCTGGATGGTGTTACTTTGAAAGTTTGCCTATGAGCATCACACTGCATTACTTCTGTTGCTCTGTGTTAGGCTCCTTTTCCTACTGGGAAGCAAGTGCTTTCAGGTTCCAGAAGCATGTAATGAGGTGTGTGCGTGTGCGTGGGCGTGTGATGCTCTGCACTCTCAATAGCCTCATATGTGATGATTTCACCAAACCTTGCCCTGAAGTTTTACCGGTGGAACTGCCAGGCCGAATGTGGACACTAGATGGCGCTACATCCCAGCTAGTGGACAGTGGCTGCTCCCCGGCCCTCCTCCATTCATTACAGTGGGAAAGGAGATGGATGGCCCATTAAGAAGTTGGAAGGCCGTTGTGAGGGAAAAGACTCACATCTGCCGTGGAGAGGGAGGAGAGAGGAACACTTACTGCTTTCACTGGTGCCTGATGTTCCTTTCCAGAAAGGCTTGCAGGCAGAAAAACGGGACCCAACAGTGGAGAAGCTGACATGGCAGTCAGCTGACCACAGCACCGGTGGAATGGAGACAGGGCTGGGTTATAAAAAAGCATCTTTTCAGGCTTTTGGTAGAGAGGACCTGCCTTTCTCCCTGCACAGCACTGCAGTGTGCAAATGACCATCAATGAGCATATTCTAGTCCTATTGTATTCTTCGGTGTTGGGGGAAATGGTCAGCTTGAGGCCATCTCTCCTCTGTCACCAAAGTCTTTTTGTCCATGAACATTTCAACATGTTCCTATCTGGCCTGGCTAAGTCCTGATGGAAAACACTAGTTATGTGCAGGACTAAGATATCCCATACCAGTAGGAACCAGTTATAGATGGGTGCACATGGGTGGTGTCTGTGTGGGTTAGAGGATTCCTAGAGGAGATCCCTGATAGGAGGACCTGTAACCTTAGGTTAGGACCCCTGTGCTAGTTTAACTTGGCAGGGAAACAAAACAAGACAAACAAAAATGAAATGAACAAGTCCACACCACACCAGTTGTCAGGAGACCCTAACAGAGGCCGTGGATTATCTGTGAGCAGTGGCTTCACCTCAGACTGAGCTCTCCTTTGACAGGATAACCACATTTGTTGACCACGACAGAAGGGTGCATGTGAAAGTAGTAGGTCTAAGAATCGTCTTGGGATAGCCAGCTACACCTGGGAGGGCTGTACTGAGAAAACTAGAACCTGTGTTCTCCCAACGCACCAGAGGGATGGTGGCTATTCCTTGACCTCACTTGGACCCTCCGAATTCCGACCATCAGGACCACAGACGAGTGCCCAGGGGCTGCCTTATACTGGGACGCATGGAGATTTAAGTGGAGTTCGGCATTGGTCGTTGGACCAAGCCATCCCAACCCAGCCATCAATCTATGGTTCACACAGACCCAGTCAGGTTCTAAGAGCCTCAGGCTCAAGTAAGGGGCTCCCGCACACTTGGTAGGGGAGTCACTCTTGCTGTATGTTGGTCTCCTTCCTCCTTGGCTCATTTCTAGGGAGAGAGAGGGAGAGAGAGAGAGAGAGAGAGAGAGAGAGAGAGAGAGAGAGAGAGAGAGTCCGTCCTTTCCTACTCTTCCTCATCCTGTACAGCCTCCCTCTGAATCCTAACGACCTCATGACAAATTATCCCACTGCTACGTTAAATTGCCTGCTGCACCAAATACCGTGGATTATAGAGAGAGGAAAATACATAGCTCATTAACTCAAATCCCAGCCCCTCCCCCAGGCTTTGGCCTCCCTCCCTCCTTTTTCCAGACTACTGCTGCCTCTTCTTTCTGAAGACTGGAGGGACGGCCGGAGGAAGGGGCTTGGGTTGAGGGATAGTGGCTTAGATGCGGGGTGGAGGTAGGGACAGGTGCAGGGGTCAGGACTTGGGAGAACATTGCAACCCATGCACTGCCTGAATCCCACCAGCAGAGGGCGGCACGGCACAGCCAGCCTTGTATGTGGAGCTCAGGCAAAGGTGAACTAGGGAGACCACTCCGGGTCTTTCCACATAGAAGGAAGGGCACATTGTCCCTTACTGGAGCAGAGAGGGGACATCCCGTTGAGAAGCAGGGTCTTGCCTTGTTGCTGGCCGAGCAGCAGACGCTGGCGTGGATGACTGGGGAATTACTCTGGATGTTAGGTGGCCTTGCCTTGTACAGGGCTTGTGTGGGGATCGGAGGAGGGGAGACGCCTCTGGTTTCAGCTAACCTTTAAGGTGGCATCTCTGAGAGGAGGGAGAGAAAGAGGGAAGGAGCCCCGTTCAAATACTCCATAAAGGACGTGGGTTCCCAGGGGAGATAATGTCCATCTCCCCATTCAAGGACTAACGTGTGAGCAAAGCTAGGAAGGGACCTGGAGGGACAGGCTTTCAGAGAGTCATGAAGAATTCATCCAACCTTTGTGTCAGCCTGCCCGTGAGCTCCACGTAGAGACAATGGCTGGGCTCAGGAGGCCTTTGTCTCTCTCCCAAAAGACCAGTGTCAAATGGTGGTGGCCAGTGTCAAGGGTGGCTTGCCCCTTGGGAGAAGGGTAGTCCCGTAACCTGAAGAGGGGCACCTAATTGAAAGCTAGTTAGTTGGAAACTAAATTTTCCTTTTCGTCAGCCAGAAACAATTGGTTGTGAGGACCTAAAGTGAGTGGAAAAAATATACTATATGCTATGTACTTCAGTGAGCCCCCCAACTGTGGAGAGCTGGGATTCCCCCCCCCTTCATACAGCTAACTGGTCCAGCTAATAGTCATGCAACGAGGCTGCTTAAAAAGTCTACCAGAATGGCCTGGCATTCTCTAAGTGGTTTCTGGTCCCACATTGTGCCTGGCACTATGGTATCCAAGTGCATTGCACATCGAGGGGGAGTTTCTGCTTTTTGGAGCCTTCAGTCCAACAGGGAAAACAAAAGAGACATAGAGATGGGTTGCTAGTGAAGAAGACCTATGAGAAGAAATGGTGATGGAGAACAGGGTGGGGTGGGGAGCTCCTCTTGAGATGGGGCTGGGGAGCCTGAGAGGAGGGTGTTGCTATGGGTACTTGAGGAGGTGCACTGCAGGCGCAGGAGAGACAGTGGTCTCAGGAAAACTGGCTCTGGGTTCCAAACACGGACAAATGGGCAGGGAGAACAGCTGGGTGGAGGACGCAAGGTCAGGAAGGACATTGGCTTTAATCCTGGTTGATTATGAGCAGAATGTGATGCCATGGAAGCTATATACGTGGAGTGGGTAGGAGGCAGGAGGCCATGCAGAGGCCACCACAATGGTCTAGATTTAAGATGGCATCGGGTTCCAACTGCCTGTCTGCAGGGTTCCAAGTGCTTGTTTGCAAATGCTGTGTGTGCGTGTGTGTGTGTGTGTGTGTGTGTGTGTGTGTGTGTGTGATATGTGTGTGTTGTGCTGTGTATGTGATGTGCTGTGTATGTGATGTGTATGTATGTATGTATGTATGGTGTATGTGGTGTGTATGCCTGTGTGGTATATGTGATGTGTGTGTGTGTGTATATGTGTATGTATGTGGTGTGTGTGGGGTGTGTGTGTGTGTGTATGTATGCATGTGGTGTATGTGATGTGTGTATATGTGTGTGTATGTGTGTGATATGTGTGTGTTGTGCTGTGTATGTGATGTGTGTGTATGTATGGTGTATGTGGTGTGTATGCTTGTGTGGTATATATGATGTGTGGTGTGTGTGTATGTATGCATGTGGTGTATGTGATGTGTGTATATGTGTGTGTATGTGTGTGATATGTGTGTGTTGTGCTGTGTATGTGATGTGTGTGTATGTATGGTGTATGTGGTGTGTATGCTTGTGTGGTATATATGATGTGTGGTGTGTGTGTATGTGTATGTATGTGGTATGTGATGTGTGTAGTGTGTATGTGTGTATGTGTGTGTAGTGTGTGTATGTATGCATGTATGTGGTGTATGTGTGTATTGTGGTGTGTGTATTGTGGTGTATGTGATGTGTGTGTGGTGTGTCCATGGTACATTATGTGGTTGTGTATGTGATGTGTGGTATACGTGTGTAGTGTATATGGTGTGTGTGCGTGTGGTGTATGTGATGTGTGTGGTATGTTTGTGGTGTATTATATAGTTGTGTATGTGATGTGTGTGTATTGTGTGGTGTATATGTGGTGTGTGTATATGTGTGTGTGTTTGTGTGTGTGTGCGTGTGTGTGTGTGTTGGCGAGCTGGCCTCTTAACTTTAGCCCTTCTCAGCATCCTCTGGTGGAGACCTTCCTGTGGCTGTGCTCTTATATCCCCGGGATATAAGAGTCAGACCTAGATGCATCAGCGCCAGCCTGGGAGCCCAAAGGCCCAGTGTCTCCCACTCTGACTCACTCGGTGTCTCCAGCTGCTTGTTCGATGTGCTTCCGTTTCTCTGACTGTACGGCTGTTATCGGACCCATCATCTGTGCCAGGCCAGGGCAAGTCAAGCTCTGCAGGTGCCCAAGGTTTTTAGAGAGCTGTGAGGGACGGACAGGAGGTGGCACCAGGCAGGCTGAGTGTGGTGAGTGTGGGAGTCTGTGGGGCATCGACACTGGCCTGGTTATGCCCCGGCCTGGTTATGCTGGCCTGGTTATGCCCCGACTGGCCTGGTTATGCCCGACTGGCCTGGTTATGCCCGACTGGCCTGGTTATGCCCGACTGGCCTGGTTATGCCCGACTGGCCTGGTTATGCCCGACTGGCCTGGTTATGCCCCGACTGGCCTGGTTATGCCCGACTGGCCTGGTTATGCCCGACTGGCCTGGTTATGCCCGACTGGCCTGGTTATGCCCCGACTGGCCTGGTTATGCCCCGACTGGCCTGGTTATGCCCCGACTGGCCTGGTTATGCCCCGACTGGCCGGGTTATGCCCGACTGGCCTGGTTATGCCCCGACTGGCCTGGTTATGCCCCGACTGGCCTGGTTATGCCCCGACTGGCCTGGTTATGCC
The DNA here is from genome assembly GCF_011064425.1 of Rattus rattus. Classification (NCBI taxonomy): domain Eukaryota; kingdom Metazoa; phylum Chordata; class Mammalia; order Rodentia; family Muridae; genus Rattus; species Rattus rattus. The sequence goes on along the minus strand of NC_046168.1, from coordinate 55,620,781 downwards.
CCGACTGGCCTGGTTATGCCCCGACTGGCCTGGTTATGCCCGACTGGCCTGGTTATGCCCCGACTGGCCTGGTTATGCCCGACTGGCCTGGTTATGCCCCGACTGGCCTGGTTATGCCCGACTGGCCTGGTTATGCCCGACTGGCCTGGTTATGCCCCGACTGGCCTGGTTATGCCCGACTGGCCTGGTTATGCCCGACTGGCCTGGTTATGCCCGACTGGCCTGGTTGTGCCCCGACTGGCCTGGTTATGCCCGACTGGCCTGGTTATGCCCCGACTGGCCTGGTTATGCCCCGACTGGCCTGGTTATGCCCGACTGGCCTGGTTATGCCCCGACTGGCCTGGTTATGCCCCGACTGGCCTGGTTATGCCCCGACTGGCCTGGTTATGCCCGACTGCCTGGTTATGCCCTGCCTGTCTGGGTTAGGCCCGACTGGCCTGGTTATGCCCCGACTGGCCTGGTTATGCCCCGACTGGCCTGGTTATGCCCCGACTGGCCTGGTTATGCCCGACTGGCCTGGTTATGCCCGACTGGCCTGGTTATGCCCGACTGGCCTGGTTATGCCCGACTGGCCTGGTTATGCCCGACTGGCCTGGTTATGCCCCGACTGGCCTGGTTATGCCCGACTGGCCTGGTTATGCCCGTGGCCTGGTTATGCCCGACTGGCCTGGTTATGCCCGACTGGCCTGGTTATGCCCGACTGGCCTGGTTATGCCCGACTGGCCTGGTTATGCCCCGACTGGCCTGGTTATCCCCGACTGGCCTGGTTATGCCCGACTGGCCTGGTTATGCCCCGACTGGCCTGGTCATGCCCGACTGGCCTGGTTATGCCCCGACTGGCCTGGTTATGCCCGACTGGCCTGGTTATGCCCGACTGGCCTGGTTATGCCCGACTGGCCTGGTTATGCCCCGACTGGCCTGGTTATGCCCGACTGGCCTGGTTATGCCCGACTGGCCTGGTTATGCCCGACTGGCCTGGTTTCCCCGACTGGCCTGGTTATGCCCGACTGGCCTGGTTATCCCCGACTGGCCTGGTTATGCCCGACTGGCCTGGTTATGCCCGACTGGCCTGGTTATGCCCGACTGGCCTGGTTATGCCCGACTGGCCTGGTTATGCCCGACTGGCCTGGTTATGCCCGACTGGCCTGGTTATGCCCGACTGGCCTGGTTATGCCCGACTGGCCTGGTTATGCCCGACTGGCCTGGTTATGCCCGACTGGCCTGGTTATGCCCGACTGGCCTGGTTATGCCCCGACTGGCCTGGTTATGCCCGACTGGCCTGGTTATGCCCGACTGGCCTGGTTATGCCCGACTGGCCTGGTTATGCCCGACTGGCCTGGTTATGCCCGACTGGCCTGGTTATGCCCCCGACTGGCCTGGTTATGCCCGACTGGCCTGGTTATGCCCGACTGGCCTGGTTATGCCCGACTGGCCTGGTTATGCCCGACTGGCCTGGTTATGCCCGACTGGCCTGGTTATGCCCCGACTGGCCTGGTTATGCCCCGACTGGCCTGGTTGCCCCGACTGGCCCCCGACTGGCCTGGTTATCCCCGACTGGCCTGGTTATGCCCGACTGGCCTGGTTATGCCCGACTGGCCTGGTTATGCCCCGACTGGCCTGGTTATCCCCGACTGGCCTGGTTATGCCCGACTGGCCTGGTTATGCCCGACTGGCCTGGTTATGCCCGACTGGCCTGGTTATGCCCCGACTGGCCTGGTTATGCCCGACTGGCCTGGTTATGCCCGACTGGCCTGGTTATGCCCGACTGGCCTGGTTATGCCCCGACTGGCCTGGTTATGCCCGACTGGCCTGGTTATGCCCGACTGGCCTGGTTATGCCCGACTGGCCTGGTTATGCCCGACTGGCCTGGTTATGCCCGACTGGCCTGGTTATGCCCCGACTGGCCTGGTTATGCCCGACTGGCCTGGTTATGCCCCGACTGGCCTGGTTATGCCCGACTGGCCTGGTTATGCCCGACTGGCCTGGTTATGCCCGACTGGCCTGGTTATGCCCGACTGGCCTGGTTATGCCCGACTGGCCTGGTTATGCCCGACTGGCCTGGTCATGCCCCGACTGGCCTGGTTATGCCCGACTGGCCTGGTTATGCCCCGACTGGCCTGGTTATGCCCCGACTGGCCTGGTTATGCCCCGACTGGCCTGGTTATGCCCCGACTGGCCTGGTTATGCCCCGACTGGCCTGGTTATGCCCCGACTGGCCTGGTTATGCCCGACTGGCCTGGTTATGCCCCGACTGGCCTGGTTATGCCCCGACTGGCCTGGTTATGCCCGACTGGCCTGGTTATGCCCCGACTGGCCTGGTTATGCCTGACTTACGGAGTTTCTAGAGGAGGGCACTCTCTAAGGCAGGCTTGAAGGGCAGGAAGAAGCTTCCAGAAGGCAGAGAAGGAACTGGGAGAAGAGCAGGTGTGTAGGCTTGGGAGTTAAAAGAAGGGACTGGGTAATCACCAGATCCAGCAGGTTTTCAAACATGCTCAAGCCTGCTATTTGGGATTTAAAAAAGGAAAGAAGGAGAAGGGGAAGGGGTAGGGGGAGAGGGAGGAGGAGCAGGAGGAAGAAGAGGAGGAGAAGGAGGAGGAGGAGGAAGTAGTTAGCAAATGCATATTGAGTGCTTACCATAATGGCCAGAACTTTGAGTCAGCTAATTTCCCCAATAATTGTAATAAGTTAATACTGCTAGCCCCCTCTTTTTATAGGCACATGAGGCCTAGAGGGGTTAAGAAACTTGCCCTTGGTCACTCAGCAAAGATCCCATGCCGTCTGGTCCCTAGGTTACACCATGCATTGTCAGTTGTGCCAGGTCAAGAGCAAGCCCACCCATCCCGGGACTCTCATGCTCATGCAGTCTGGGTTCTGGGAGCTGCCCTAGCCCTCTCACCAGAGCGTTCTATCTCCACTACAATCCCTCCTTCCCGTTTGAACTTGTCTATTTCTACTCCATTCCCAAACAATACCCCGGGTGCACATCATCCCGAATAGTGGGACAGTGCGGAGGTCCATTCTTGGATCACGATTTGGCCCTGGCCTCTCTCGACTCTGGTTTCGAACAATGTGATGGTCAGAGGGGAAATCCAGAGTCCAGCGAGCTGCGCTGGTTCAGCTCTCATCCTCTGGTTGGCTGGACCTCCGCCCATGCGCGGGTCCGTGCGGCAGGGTGGGCACCAGGGGGCGCCCGCGCGTCGGGCTTCGCGCAGGGTCTGCTCGCGGTCAGGCGTGCGGGGCTCGCGGTGGCCGCCAGGGGGCAGCAGAACGCGAGCTGCGGCGGCGCGATGCGCTGGCCTGGGCGCGGCAGCTGCGTTCGGGGCTCCAAGCGCCGTTCTCTGTTAGGAGGGTAATTTAGAGCAATTACACCGATTATTATTGCTTTTCTAATTAGTGCTTTTCCTACAGAATTAGCCGAGTGTTTATTAGGAGCTGCTTGTTGCCAGCAGCTTAACTGCTTCGCTGCCAGGCGCGGGCGCCCGGGAGGGGCCGCCGCGAGGGGCTGCTTGGTTATGTGGTTTCGCATAAAAGCACGGATTAAATATTCATTCTGCTTTGTTACATATAGCATTAAATTTTTATCAGCTGTATGTTTTCCTTGAAGTTTGTCCTGCGTGTTAACATGCAGGCAGGCTGCAGAGAAACTTGTACCTTGTCCGTAGGGAGGGCAGATGGGGGTGTCCCGGGGAGGGGGGGGCAGATGGGTTCCCTCGCATTTGTACACTTTTAGGTTTGCTTCAGACCTTGTGTTCTGGATCTTCAGACCCTTGAAGGTAGAAATAAAGAAACTATTCTGTCCATCTGGTTGATGAGAAAGACCAAGGGTAGGGGTCTTGCTGACACCCCAGGACTGACACTGACTAGACAGGGTCTTCTTATGGGCGGTTCAAAGCAGATCCTCGGGGTACCCTTCTCGGACTTTCCCTCTCCCAAAAGCAGCTTTCAAACTTTTCTCCATTTAATCGCTTTGAAGCCTGGGCACGCCAGGATGGGACCTGGTACCTACAGCATACTCCCGGGCCTAATCACTTCCTGATTGACAGAACCTTCTGGAACCATTGACCCATTGAAGCAGTTATACACAGCTGGGAAGCCCAGGGGAGACACTGTGGATCTGTTCAGTGTACTAGGTTTCATTTCGGTAGTTGCTACTTAATTTGCCTGGAGGACTGGGGCATGGTCCCCTCTTCTCTGCCGTAGGAACCCCAGTGAGAAAATCTGAACCCACGAATCCACTAGAACAAAAACAGGAGGTATAGTTTGGGTAGTTGGTGCGGCTTATTCAGGGGGCTCTTGGAAAACAACTCCCCCAGTGCATTCAAGGTGCCGTTTACAGCTCATTAACCACTTGATGGGAAGGTTGGTGGGGCGGCAGGAAAGTATTGACAGAAAATCGATCAGAAATGAAGATTAACGATCTCCTAAGCCGTCCTGTGGGTCAATAGGGAAATGCGATTTGAGTTCAAAACCAGGGGCATCATAAGCTACGACTTCCCTGTTCATTTGTCACTGGGCGGGTCAAGGCCAGGATGGAGACTAGGTGTGCTGGGGAGGGGGCTTCGGCCACACGGGGGTGCTAGAGAGGTTCATGAATGGTGCTTGGTCTGGAGGCTTCCAGCCTGGTCTCTTCCTTGCTATGTTTCCTCCTCCGTAGGCACAAAATCACGCAAGTGGGTTAACTGAATCACCTCAGGACCCCTGTGGGTCTAGTCACGTCTGTGTACAAGGCAGGGTCCACTGTGGGTTCTGTTTCCCAGCCTTGTTTGTCTAGATCTGACAAGGCTTCTTAGGTGAGAGGCCAGAGGGGAGGTAGCCAGTGGGAGTCGGAGGTCACAGAAATCGGAAAGGTGCTTTGAGCAAGACCTGGAAGCTCTGGAATGTTGACCACAGCGCTCCATTATGGAGGGTGGGGGGTGAGGGAGTGTGGACAAGGCGGTTCCTCACTCTGTTGACTTTTTCTTTTGTTTTTACAGCCTCTTTTGCTTCTCTCTCTAACGTGACTGCTCTGCCCAGCAGTTCAGGCAGGGTAGCATGGTGCTTTAAGTTCATTAACTCTTATGGGAACATGGAGGTGCAGGACCTTTCAGAGACGTCCCTGTGTCTGTTCAGGGATTCTCTGGCTGCCCGGGAGGGTCTTCAGGTGGGTATCTCGGAGGTCTGCTTCTTATATTTGCCAGGCCTGTGACTGGCTCCCAGGGATCCCATTTGGCAAGGTGTCCCGGTACTGACCTGTGGGGCACTGGTGTTTCTGGTTCTTCTCTTCCTGGAGATAGGAGGGGCTTTCCCACTTTTACGCCCTGAAAACGCCACTAAGAAGCCCACCGGGACCTGGCTGTCTACTCAACATTCAGAGAATGGACAGCTGGGGCTGAGGCCTGCCTCGGGGTTTCCAGGGGTGGTTAGCAGATGTGAAGGGCTCGTGTGAGGCCTGAAGTCCGCAAGACTGAGAAGCCACCCAATGATATGACTGAAGGAAAGTCACGTGTGCCACTCACCTTCGAAGTCTTTTTCTCTGAACTCGCCGGCTCCGCTCATGTCCTTTGGGTATCCCCCCTACACTCGCACTGGCATTGTGGACCAGGAGCTGTGCAATGGCCCACAGACCCTAATGAAGAAGCGTTTCGGATAGTCTACACTGAGGCAGGGGACTGTCTACCTGCCGGGACAGACATAACTGACGTTGGAGGGTCCCTGTGCTCTGCCCGCTAAAGGCTTACCTTTGCTATCCTCCTTGTGGTCATCTGACGCGTCTCCAGGGATGTGTCAAACGTCCTATGTGTCTCCCAGTGAGAACCCAGTGTAATCTGACCTCCTTTTAACAAACACACAAACTGACACCAGGAAATGCCATGTGACATAGGGACCGTGATGGAAGGTGGTCTGTGGGTGTGATAAAACACTGACCAAAACCAACTTGGAGGAGGAAATGATTTATTAGGCTTACACATCCTGATTACAGCGGGGCAGGGGTTTAAGCAAGAGAACAGGAAGAAACCGTGAAGGGAAATATTTACACATTTTCTCCCCATGGACTGCTCAGTTTGCTTTCTTATACAATCTAGGACCACCTGCTCTTGGTTGGGTTCTCCTACACCAATCATTAATCAAGAAGATGCCTCATAGATGTGTCTAGAGGTCAGTCTGATGGAGGCAGGCCAGTCTGATGGAGGCGGTTCCTCTATTGAGATTCCCACTTCCCAGGTGATTCAAGTTAGCGTCAAGTTGACAGAAACTAAGCAGCACAGTAGCCAAAGGTTCAAATCCCGGAGCCAGACCATAATTGTTAAGTCCTCAGTAGATTGCCTGGCACCTCAAAAGGCCTCAATTAACAGTGGAGACAATCTTCGCATCAGAACCAAGAGCAATCATGCGAGACGCCAGACCACAGTGTTTGAAAGACAGACTATAACTTCCCATCCTTCAAGCAACAACCTTAGAAACACAGAGAACACTTTTTACACAGTGTTCGAACGTACTCTGGAGGTGTGTGAAGACAAGGGCTCAAGGGTATACTAGGTAGGGTGCCAAGCTAGGGACAGCAAGACACCTCCGTCCAGCTTCTTGTCTTTTCTATGAATGCCCATTGGGATGGACACCTGAGACTGGTGCATATGGGCGGTTTGGAACTGAGCCCAGAAAGTTCTAGAAGGATGTGTCTCAACCACTCTGAGGCAGATGAGGGCGGCACATACATCTGCTGCTCCCCACAGAGGCCAGCTCAAGTAGCACAGCCAGGGGTAGCCTTAACCTTCTGGCAAGCTGAACACCAGGGTTCTATGGCTGCTCGTCAAAGACCAAAGAGCAATCAAGAACCTCTGAGGACTTGCAAGGTGTCGTAAGGAGTGGACATGCCTGGCTCAAGGAATGAACAAATGGACCATGAGGAGAAGAGGAAGCAGCAGCTGTGGACTTGAGCGGAGGTTTTCTGGACATCATTGTGGTGCTGTGGGAACCTTTAAGAGAAGGAACGTCATGGGAGCTTTTAGGTCTTTGGGGCTTACCCTTGATGGTTAATCTCTCTTTCTCCCTTCCTCCCTCCCCTCTCTTCCTCCTCCCACCTTTTCTTCCCCCATCTATAAGTGAGCACTGGCTTTTCCATACACTCTTTTCCACAGAGGACTCAGAGCAATAGGTCAATTGATCCTAAACCTCTCAACCTTTGAACCCAAACCAACCTAATTAAAAATTGGTCATCTCAAGTATTTGTTACAGCGGCAGAAAGCAGACACAGCAAGGACGATTAATATCCTATAAGAGACCTGGAGGCCTGGAGTCTAAACCCTAAGAACCAATGAGCAGTCACAGAAATGAACGATTTTGTAGTTGAATACTTTCAAAATCTCAAAAGCAACGGATAGAAGTTCAAAATGAGTTTGTGGATGAGAATAGATTGGCAACCAAAAAGATCAAGACTTCTCCAGCAACACAACACAAATGTCCAGAAGAGGACTGGAAGGGGGAGCTGGCCACCATAAAGGACACCGCTGTAGGGAGTGTAGACAGGGAGATAGAAACAATGGAGGAGGGAGAGGCAACAGGCAAGGAGTTACAGGAGAGAATTTTCTAGAACCAAAAGAAAGATATCACTTTTCAGATTAAAAGAACCTGAAGAAGAAGGAGGAGGAAGAAGAGGAGGAGGAGGAGGAAGAGGAGGAGAAAAAGAAGAAGAAAAGGGGGAGAGAGAAGGGGAAGGGGAAGGGGAGGGGGAGGAGGGGAAGGAGGAGGTGGGAGGAAGAGGAAGAGGAAGAGGAAAGCAAAGACACATTGTGGGATTCTAGAATAGTAGAGGAATAAGAAAAGTATATATATCTTATATAATATAGATATATACTGTGTGTGTGTGTGTGTGTGTGTGTGTGTGTGTGTGTGTGTGTGTGTCATATTCTTTTTCCAGTGCTGCTGTAGGAGAGTGACTGGCAGGGCTTTGTAACAATCCCAGCTTGGGGCGGGGCAGAGTCTCTAGTGGAGCTGTGAGTGGCCTCTCCCAGAGGCTCCAAGGGAGTCTTTCCAGCCCCTCCCCGAGCTCTGGTAGCTCCTCAGGTCCTTCCCCTGCAGCTGTGTGGCCCCTCCTCTGCCCCAGTCTGAATGTGGCCTTCATCTCTGTGTCCTTATCCTCTGTCCTCTCCCTTCAGAGACGCTGGTCTTTGGACGTAGGTCTTGTCCTAATGATCCCATCTCCAGACCCTCTTTACCTGTACACGCCCCTCTGCGTGATGAGGGCGCTCTCGTGGGTGCTGGGTGAGGATCCGAGTTTGTTTTGATGGGACGCCATTTAGCCTGCTAGACAGAGGAGCCAGGGCTGGATCTCAATCCCACTCCTCATCAGCAAAATTGGATCCAAGAAAATAATGGTGTGATGTCTTCAAAGCACGGAGGGCAAATGGCTTTGAACATAAATTATCATTCAAGTGTGAGGGTAAAATGAAGCCGCGTCAGGCAAATAAGGACTCAGAACATTTACCAGCCTCCGAATTCCTCTTTGGAAGAATTATTGTCTTCGGCTATTGTCCCCTCCTCCCCTGAGAACAGACAAAAAGGAACCTGGAGTTGCCTGATGCTGATAGAGAAGCACGTTTACTTTATTTAGCAAGTTCCTTAGACAAGAAGTACGACCGGGTGTGAATAGGACAGAGCAGTCGGTACTCCATCTTGCTACCCGAGATCCCCACTCCCCAGAGCAACCACTCTCCACTCTCCCAGCTGTGGTCAGCTAGCTGCTTCTATATTTTGAAATTTCTACCATAGACAGTCCTCTCTTAACGTCTCCATTTTGAGGGTTACCAACTAAGTGTCATCCATGGAAATGCCTACTTTAGCTTGCAGGCAAGACTTTTACTTCCCCTCTCAGCACATAAATCCCTCATGCCCCATCCTCTGAGAGAGACCGAATGGCTTCCACCACTGGGTGTTGTTGATTAGTGTGACCAGTCCAGTCTTAAGGCACAGGTGTGTGCTGAGTGTAAATTTCCTCTCCCTCTCTCCTGCTCTCAAGTTTCTTTGTTGACTTTACAAATTCGGTAGCCCTGCTTGTGAACCCATTTCCCAGTCTCCCACCGATGGGAGGTCATCTTCCCAGTTTGTCCAAATATGCTAGCTACTCCAGCTGATGGTACACTGGAATTCTCTTCATCCTCTTCTGAGGCTGGATTCCCGCACTCCGGGTCTCTCCTTTTCAGGGACATCCTCATTTCGGTGAGCTCTGTCTTAGTAGCTTCCTATTAAGATGAACACCCTTCTCCTCAGGGCTTTGGCTGGACCTAAAATTCCAAATCTGGGGCCACTTCTCCCAGACCCCCAAAAGGATTTCTATGTGGTCTCTCGGCTTCCAGTATGGCTTCAAATCCTGGAATTCTGAATCATCTGAAACGGCGCTGTGCTTTTAACGTGACCTTTCCCCGCCCTCCTGGAAGCTTTCAGGACCTTCTATTGACTCTTGCCATCCTCCAGCTTCACAATGAGTGCCTATGACCACCCAATTTAAAAACAAAGCGAAACTAGTTTCTTAGTCCCCCTTTTGCAGTTATATATAGACTGTAAGTAGAAATAGAATGATGATATTCTAGGAAGTTCCTTAGAAGGGTGTTCTTATTATTTTTTTTCTTTCTCCTCTTGCCTGGGTGGATGTGTAATGACTGGAGTCCTAGCAGACATTTGAGCCATGGGATAGATAATGTTGGGACAGGAAGCCACGTTCTATGAGGCAGCAGGATTGCAAGGTATAAAATCCCCAGCACCTGCAGGGATCCTCTCTGGGTTCAGCATTTCTGGGCTTCCTTTACTTGAGAGAAAAATCTTTCTGGGAATTATTTGAGGTCCACATTTGTGCGTTTTTAAACTACCATTTTTGCAAGCTTTTGTTAAGCAAAGCCCAAGTTATTCCTAAGTGATTCGATAGAGAAAATGATGTATTTTCCTACACGAGATAACCCTATGCATACTCAGACCTCTCAGTGCATGTATGACAGTGAACATTGCTCTTGATGCACAACTCAAGAAATGCCAAAGAAATTAAAAAAAAGAACTAAAAGGAAATACAGAAGAGAAATGTCGGGTGCTTTCACAGGATTTGGCAGAGGACAGAGGGAGTGATAGGCAGTTTGCCCTTAGCTAACCTGGGTGGAGGTAAAAATAGGCACTGATCTTTGTATGGTCAACTCTTGAAAGATGGGGACCTAGAAGATAACTTTCAAACACTGGGAATGGAGTGACAGTAAGTCAAGGACATAAAGAAAGGAAGAATAAAAGGGTTAAAAAACAAAAGTATGTTCTGTAGAACATATGTGGACACACACGAACACACAGACACACACACACACATACACACACACACATACACAACCACCACCACCACCACCATCCGTGCAAGCAACTCTAAGTATATGAGCTACCATGATACTTTGGAATGAGTTATATTCTTTCTCAAATTAGCTTTTTAAAAATCCTGTCTGGGTAGTTGGAAAATACACATAGAGAACAAATAACGAAGTTGAAAGCAAGAGGGAAATGTTAAGATCTGTGCCAGCACAGGCTAATAACACAGAAATAGGGATAGCGACATTAATAGCTGATAAAGAGGAGTGTTTTATGGCAAGGAAAGAGACTCCCTGTTAAGTTGATATATAACAATCATGGGTCATTATGCACATAACAAAAAAAAATCTAGAAAACATAAACATCAAAAATTGATAGCATCACTGGGAGATGCAGCGAAATATATTCTTACAGTCAGAGATTTTAACTTACTTCTCCACAGATCAGCAGGACAGACCAACAAGGAAACCAACTTAGGACATAGAGGACACTTGTGGTAACATGATTAACGGGGCTGACCGCCTGTGTCTACCAACCTGGCAGTGAATGGAAATCCCCTCATTATGCATAGAACATAACTGCCTACGTGTTGGGTCAGAAATAACTTGATGTGTTTTGGGAGATTACCATTAGAGTTCAACGCCATATCTGCCAGCATGGCGTAGCAAGGAGACGCCCCCACCTAGCAGAGAAAATAAGGCCCAGGCCCCTGTGACTAAGGAACTACACTCGCCTCAGTGGTAACTGGATCAGAGGGTTAGTCAAAACGGAAGGGTGCACCATAGAGTAACTGCCAGAGCACACGATGTCAACGCAAGCAGAGGGGCCGTTAGAAGACATCGGGCCTGCAAGCGAATAATCTAAGATTTCATTTGAAGAGATTAGGCGAAGACCGGTAATCCAGAACCACAGGCAGTAGGAATGAGGGAGTTAATAATGAGAAAAATCTCAAATGAATGTCAAAGAGTCGGCCTCACTGGTAAAGCCAAAATCTTTCCTTTAAAACAGACCAGTATAATGGATACACCTTGTCAAGATGGAAAACATTACTGATCTACAACTAAGCAACGAAGGAACGGGGAGTGAAGAAAGTGATAGCAGGAAAATAAAATAGTGTGACTTGGGGAAAGGTTTTCATGTTAAGTTCCGACACAGGTATCTGGGTCAGCTAACCTGACTGTAGTCGTTAACCTGGGTCGCGGGACTCGTGGAAGTTAACGGTGCACCTCGATGCCCGTGACCGTCATAACTTCAGCGTGTTGTAAGGTGCCACTATGTTCCATGTAGCTTCAAAACTTCTCTCCAGATGGGTTCCAGCCGCTCTGGAAATGCCGTAAGCCAGCTCACACCTCTAGGGTCCACGGCCAGAGAGCAGAGTCTCTCCTGAGCCCCCAGGTCATCAGACTTAACAGCTATGAGCAACACGTTTCTGTTGTTGACAAGACACCGTGTCTGTGGCATTGCCTCGTCACGGCAGCCCCAGCTGACTAAGAAGAAGGGTCCACTCCAGCTACACTGCTTTGGTTGTCAAAGACGGTTGGGGACTTGGTTGGGGAACAACAGGTCTTTTCAAGTTGCCTTAGGATGAATTGGGACAGAAGGTTCCCCGCTCCTCTTCCCCTGTTCTCCCTGACTGTGCCTTGCTGTCATGGGGTGTGCAGTGGTCTATGCTTGTGCTGTGGTCTTGTACACTTTCTTCCTTCCTTACTAGGCCAAGTGTAGAGGATGCTGTTTCCTGGTTGCCTGGTGGCCACAGGCATTCAATGCTGTGACAGTGACATGTGTCACTGGCTCAGATGCTCCAGAAGCTTCCCATGTGGCTCTACTAATGGTTTCTTCTCCTGCCCCAAGACTGGCTTCCTTTCTTCTTATTCCTGAAAGAAATAGGGTAGCCCTGTGAGGTCCGGGCCGGGGGGGGGGGAGTAAGAAGAACTTACTGTTGGAAGCTGCAGCAGTTGGGGTCCCCCTTGTTATGTCTGGACCCTCAGCCTGGGCTGATGGAGAACCAGGCTGTGTGGCCCTCAGTGTGCTCTGTCTCTTATGTTGGAATGAACAACATGGGAGCAGGGACTGGGTGCTCTAAGTGACAAGCAGTGGCCCCGATATTGGGGAGACAGAGGGAACAGAGCACTCTTGCCCTTGAGAAACCTTTACCCAGTGGGCACACACATAAATGATAACAGGTCTGCCTAAAGAGACCGACTGAGGTTAAAAAGGAGTCAGTGAGGCGCCCCCTATCTACTAGGGATGACGGAGGGTAGGAGACACATAAGCTTTACTTGATTGATTGATGCAGTATTACTGGGGATTGAATTTACCCTGTAGCCCAGGCAAGTCTTGAACTTGTGATCTTTCCTGAGCCTCATAAGTGTGTGGGAGTATAGCCTTGCTCCGCTGTGTCTAGTTTGCACCCCTCCACCCCCTTTAAATAAGTAAAGTTGAATGTGCTGGTCTGATTTGTGCTCCTCAATTAATGTGTTAGCATTGCTTCCAGAAAGATCTTGAAGGTGAAGAGTTTAGCCCCCACCCTGACTCTTCTGCCAAGCAAAAGGCTGCCATATTGAAAACCCTGTGTAGACACTGGTGAGTGTCTGAAGTCACAGAACCCTGTTCTTGTTGTTTGATGGTGAGCCTTCTCCCTCCCTGGGCTCCAAGGATTTCTACTTCCTCCCTGCCCAGCAGGTGGCTTTTCTGATGGCCTGTACGAAGCTGGTGTTTAATGGAAATGCTATTCCAGAACACGACTTTAGGATCTTCAGAAAATCGTCAGGAACCTTTCAGCTCCGTACCTTAGATGGAGGGTGAGAGAGAGAGAGTTGGTGTGTAAATGACATTTGAAGTAAATTATGAACACTAAGGACCTCTTTATTGGACAGTCGTCTACAAAGGAATTTTATTTCACGTCCTGTGACACATGATAAATGCCTGCTTCAGACACGAAGCAAACTGCGTCCCCTGGCCAGTGGATCCGAGGGCAGTAGGAAGAAAATCCAATTTGCTTTTAAATGCCATCCAGAGATAACTCCTTTCATACTAATAACACAGGTTATGAGGATGTAAAAGTTTAGACATTAAGAATCTTTACATAAACCCTGCCCTGCTAAGAGTTCCCTTCATCAGATCCAGATTGGAACAACATCCGGGAGAAGCACAGGTCCATATTTTATGCATCCCCCACCCCACCCCGCCACTGATGTGTTTGTGGACTGAACGACTTTGCCAGGCAGTGAGCAGAACAGAAAATCCACAGAATTACAGTCTACTTAGGAGTCTCCAAAAGGTGGCTTTGAAACAAATTCCCGGGATAAATAGAACAGGCAATCACCTAGAGGGAATGTGTACATACATACGCACAGCAACCATACAGCAAGCGAGCAAAGCCTGGCTTCGAGCTCCTTAAATAGCCAGAGGTTGGGAGGGAAATGAAATTCAACCCAACACCCCATTGTTCTGCTGACCTTTTTGTCTCTCGATCCTTCTCAGCAAGGGTGACTGGCAAGGGAGGCCTTAGGTCCGGGTTAGGTGACGTGGACGGGGTAAGGTAAGGTGGTGAGGCCTCAGAAGGAGGGCTGCAGGGCACTAGTAGCAAACAGGAGTGGCTACTGGGGAGAACCAGAGCGGCAAGGACTTGGCAGATAAAATTTAGTCAGGATGCTCTTCTTCAGCTCAGGATGGTGTCAGGGAACACACAGTGGAGACAGATCATGGAGGAGGTTTGGGGCTGTTTGTTTGTTTGTCTGTTGGTGTTGACACTGGTTCTTTTGTAGTCCAGACTTCCTGAAACGCCCAGTGCGCCCCTGAGGGTTGCCTTGAACTCCCAATCCTTCTGTCTGTGCCAGGATTACAGGTTGTGTGCAGCCCTGCCTGGAAGATCACAGGATTCACGAGAAGGGATCCGGTACCAGGTGTAGTGGAGGGTGAGCTCTAGGGCAGATGTCAGGAGAGAGCAAACAAGGCAGAGACTTAGGGCCACCGTGAGCCTGACTCATGATGAAAAACCAGCAAGGG
>NC_046168.1:55571462-55601462 GCF_011064425.1 Rattus rattus | reverse complement strand
GTGAGGAGGAGTCTGCCTCTGATGAACAAGTACAGTGATTCTTACTGGTTCTTTTCCTGTGAAAACTCACCAAGCCCCTTGTGACACTCCGACCATCCCGTTTGCAGAATGCCAACCTACAAACAAGTCTTTCAGTGCCCCCTCCATGCTCCTAGGGTTGAGCCCTGATCCTTACCCTGTCATATGAAAGCTTCAGGACCCAGGCTCAGTCAGTCGCTTGTTCCCTCTGCCTTCGGTGGGCAGGGACACTCCTAGAACTTCCCCATCTTCTCAGTTTTACTCAACACTGTCAGTTTTATCCTCCCTTCTTCCCAAGACCTCTCTCCTCTCAGAAGACTTCTCTGTCCTCTGAATTCTCCTAGTCAACATCACAGGCCTCATAAGGGCCGACTGTGTTCCAGATCCACTTTCTCAGGTGTACTCCAGGCCTGCCTGAGTCCTTGGTGAGGGTGAGGGTTGATGCTGACCTCAGGTACCCTCTTCTCCAGGCCTTGGTGAGGGTGAGGGTGAGGGCTGATGCTACCTCAGGTACCCGCCTCTCCAGGCCTTGACCCTGTGCTTTGCAGTGGCTCAGTGACGATGAAAGTCGTGACAGGTATAATCGAGGAAACATATTAGGAAAAACATGGCACTGGAAGAGGGTCTCAAACCCTTCTGGGCCAAAATACCACAGACTTCAGGGAGACATTCAGGGAGAGAGACTTCTCTATGACAGTTCTGGAGGCTGAGAGTGGGAAGCAAGGTGTTACAGGGCATTTGCCCTCTGAGGACCCAAGAGAGCCAAGGAAGTGGGTGCACTATTTCATGTTTCTGAAGCTCAAGCATTTTGAAGAATGGTAGGGTCGTAGTTCAAAGGTGGAGAGGTCGCAGGGCCCCCTGCCTTTTGACACTGACAGTGATGTGAGCATTTAGAGTCAAGTTATAATGAGATAGACTTGATGAAGGCAACCGACTGTTACCATTGTGGGTGTTAGAGGGGAAGACATGTGCAGGGTACAGTTTTAGACTCCATTCAATGAAATGCACTGTATCCCCTTCCTTGGAACATTTGCTGTAATCGTATCAGGAGATGGAAAGATGCTAAGTGACAGGGTCACAGAAAGCACGAGAGGTGACAGCAGGGCTCAGAGGATTTGCAAGGAATTCTATGGGAGTCAGCAAAGTTCTGTGCTTCCTTGGGCGAGATGATGTCACACTCTCAATCTACAGAAGACAGTGGAGAGGAGTGGACGATGAGAGTCCTGTGGCATCTCTGAGGGTCCCTTCTGAAGGTGTAGGTGGGACATCTGGATGTATGTAAGAAAACAGATACAAAGCTGGTTAAAACAGGTTGAGGACCGTCTCATCCAGGAAAGTGCTTGCTTGGCATGCCTAAGAATCTGAGTGTGATTTCCAGAACCCACGAGAAAAGAGACAGGCATGGCTTCGCATGCTTGTAACCCCAGTGCAGAGAGAGCAGAGGAAGGCTGGTCCCTGGGGTTCAGGGGTCAGCCAGTCTAGCCTACTTAGTTAGTAAGAGGTCCTGCATCAACAACCAAAAAAGGTCGATCAGAGGTAGGAGAGATGGGTTTGCAGTTAAGAGCACTTGCTATTCTTTTTTTTTTTTTTTTTTTTTTTTTTTTCGGAGCTGAGGACTGAACCCAGGGCCTTGCACTTGCTAGGCAAGCGCTCTACCACTAAGCCAAATCCCCAACCCTGAGCACTTGCTATTCTTGCAGAGGATCCAGGATTGGTTTCTAGCACCCATGTGTCTGCTTACAACTGTCTGCAACTCCAGCTCCAGGGAATATGATGCCCTCTTCTGGCCTCTGCAGGCAACAAGCACACAGGTAGTACACATCCAGGCAAACACTCAAACACATCAAATAAACCTTAAAGCAAAACAGGGATGGCAACAGCAGAATGACAGCCAATGTTGTCCACTGGCTGCTCCATGTCCACGCACACATGTGCACATGCAGCCTCACACATATGAACACACACACACACACACACACATACACACACACACACGAAATTCCGGCATGATGCTTGCCCACCTGTTATCCCAGTACTTAGCAGGCAGAGGCAGGATAATCTGGAGTCTCCAGGTCAACCTGGGATACACAGCATGACGTCTCAATCCCCCCAAAATGAATGAACAAGCATAAACAACACACACTACAATATGCTTACCCCAAAAACATCTTCATAAACCCATTAAGTACCTATGCGCTAACAGAAACTATTGAAAAACTAGGATCTCCATGCTCATTGCTTCCCAACACAATTAGACATTCGCTTTCCCTTGAGCACTCGTTGGTTAGGTGCTTGGGTTTCTGGACTAAGGCAGCTCCATCCTTGACACTAGCCAGGCAGAGGCTGAGACAAATAACCCAGCTGAATCAGGGGAACCTGAGACAGAGGAGCTTCTCCCGGGCCCTGCCATCCTCTGATGTCCTACTTCTCCCTGAGGCACAACCGTGGGTAGTGCTAGTGCTCCTGGGTAATTAGGTCCAGATGTGTGGTAGCAGCCCTAGGCCGTCATCTGCTGTACCATGGGTACTGTGACACTATTCCAACCAGGCAGAGACCCCTGCTTTCTCCTGAAAATTGGGCTTGGTCGATAATTCTGGGCCCCGTGGGATTGGGTGAGTTTTGCATTCATCAGAGGGGAGGGACTGGAATCTTCCTAGTCTATCAACTGCGGATGATTGCTCCGCCCGCACCCCCCCATCCCATGTACAGCAAATGTTTTCCTTGGCCAAGCTTGCTAGTCAGAGTCCTGAGCTCTGACTTTTCCATGAAACATTCTCAGGGGTCACTCGCCCTGTGAGCAGATTCGGAGCCTCTGCCTTGTGTCAAGACACTGCACCGGTGTGGCAGGAGATGGTTAGCTTACTGTCCACGGGAAGGCAGACCTTACCCCGGAAGTCAAAGGAGTCATGATGGTCATGTGACAGGAAGACGGGAGATGAGAAAGAAAGCGGGAGAACTCAGCAGGAAAGAGGGAAGGCCAGCCCTTCTCTGCTGCTAAACGGAAGCTTCTGCAGGAGTAGGCATCAGAACTTCACTTCTAAAGGGAAAGAGGAGTCATCAAAGAACAGCCAGGCACTGAGGGTGGGTTCAAGCAGGCGCAGAGGTTCCCCGCCCCACTCACCCCCTCGTCGCCCGCCCCCGCCCCCGCCCCCGCCCCCGCCCTTGCCCTGGCCCTGGGGAACCAGTCAAGGTGCTTTGACTTTTTCCTGTGTGAGGGGCTAAACCCAGGGTCTTGTGAATGCTAAGTGAGTGTTATACCTCTGAACCATACTCCAGCCCACACTGAGGCATGTTAAGCAGATAGACAATGGAGTCGATATTGGATGTTACAATGTTGCACCTGAAATCTCTAGCCCAGAGAAAGGGGGCGGGGAGATGCTTCTGTTCCGGATAGAGGGTGATGCTGACATCGACTGAGGTTCCATTCTACTTTGTCCTTATCCCCTAGCAAAGGGCTCCGCTCAAGTTTTTACTTTGGGAGGTTCTGGGAGGTACACTCGTGACCTCGTTATACAGTGAATGTCATTTTCTCAGTCCAGATTTTTAGCTTCTACAAATGCCTGCGTTGCTTGTCTTAGGGGATGGGAGTTAGGAACTGGCCTACTCTGACAGCCAGTTCCTAAATGCTACCGTGTTGGGTTGTAGCGTCTCGGGCTTGGATGTGGATTGAGAGTCCCATCAGAAGCAGCTCTCCACTTTATTGGAAAGAGCAATTAGCCCATGGCAGGAAGTTGGCTCAGGGGTAGGGCATGGGGTGGGGCTTAGGACACAGGATAACAGCTGGTCCTGGGGTCTCAAGCCAAGAGTGGCTTAGTCTAGCAGAGATGGGAGTTTGCAGCCAATGAATAAGGAGCACAGCCCCTTCCTGCTGCTCTGGCTGGAGGAGAGGCACACAAGCAGTTCAGGGAATCTGCCACTCAGGATCCTCAAGAGCGGAGCGAGGTCCGTCAGACCCTAGCCTAGGCCCTCGCTTGAGCTCAGCTGTGGATTCCCAGCCAAGGCTGGTGGCTTTGGTCCAGGCTGCTGGCAGCAGAGTGGTGGCGGTGATTGTGGTAATAAGGCACAGGGGCCAGTGGACTGTTGGAGCTTGCTGGTCTGTGACTATATTTACTGTCTGTCTACCCTACTGGGTACCAGCCATAGCTTGGATGTGCTGGAGGATACCATGCTCTGAGGGCCACCCATGTGGCCAGTCCAGGGAGCAGGGGCTCTGTCTACCCCATCTAATGTTGGGGGAGAGGAGACCGCTTTCCCTCCCTTTGCTGATCTGAACCCACACACTTGACAATACAGCTGCCCTCCAATGAGTAAAAGTAACCATGAATGTCCTTCCCAGCACTCAGGGACCATTTTTCCTCCTCACATAAAAGGAAACGAAATGAACAAACCTCTAATAAAACCTGAAAGGCTTAGGTGTAAGCCGGGAAGCAGGGCTGTGAATGCGAGTCAGTGGTCTCAGCTGGCTGGAGGTGTCTCTATTCTATGTCAAGCAATTAGACATGGGTTTCTATTAGCCGGCGACTTTGTTCGCAGCCACCAGAGAAATGAGGGCTTTTCTAGCAGCGCTGGCCCGCTCTCCCGGACTCTCCAATCAGTTACAGGTGTTAAAGGGTTGTAAGTCTTTTGTCTGCGTGTTGAATATGCGAAAGGGTTTTGCAGTCGCGGGGACCTTAGCTGTAATACTGTCGGACCGCATAGACTCCCTCGCTCAGTTAATCATTTATTCTCTGTGTTGTGTGGGTGCAGGCGAAACCAGGTAGTTAAGGGACTGAGGAAGTGATCACAACAAATGTCATGGAGCGCCAGGCAGGAGGATGGTTTCTTGGGACTCTATGGAAGAGGGGTCCCCTTATCCTGACGTTAGAAGATTCCCAGAGAAAGAATGAGCTGTGCAGACTCAAACAGCAAGGAGGCTGAGCTATGTGAACGGACAGTCGGGGTGAAGGGGGGCAGACAATGTGGACCTTGGAGCACCTTCTCCCTGCTGTGTGTTTTGCGGCTCACCTGGCTGTCATGCTACCTGAGGATGGATTCTAGCTACACAGAGCTGATCCCTGGGAAAATGTGTACCAAGTCCTCATGTTGTCTCTGAAGCTGATCCCATGACCCCTCATCTCCAGCACTGGGTCCTGTTTGCAAAACAGCTCTCAGTCCACAGGGCTGGGACATTCCCTGCAGAGCCACGTGGAGTCATGTTTGGAAGGTAGTCCGGCCTCCAAAGGTACACAGGATCCCAAAAGCCTGAGTTTAGCTGTTGGCAGGTTGGGTGTGCCACGGGGTGTGTCTGGTCAGGGGCTAGGATCTCCTTCTCGGTGGAGGTCCTTTTACAGTGGTTGGACAAGGAGGACGAGAGAAGTCTGGGTTTCCCTGCCCTTCCTGATCAGCCTTTGTCCTATAGTCAAGGTCCTGCAGGGGCTGAAGAACAAGGCTATCCAACACAGCCACACACGGTCTACTGTGCAACTCTAGGGATTGCCTAATGTGTAGCAACGCTTCTTGGGACTGTGGAGACGCCATCTTGTCATCCTGGAGGGCAGCCCTGTTCCGAGAGACGAAGGCTCAGTTCCCTAAACCCCTTTTAGAACACGCAAGCCCAAGGGGTGGCCTAACAGAGATCTACACACAGCCCTCTCTCCTCAGAGCTGGTTTTGACCTCTGGAATTTGTAGATCACGGAAGATCTGCTTCTGGGTTTCTCTGGAAGAAGACTCAACGCCTTGACCAGGATTGTCTCTTTGATGGCTTCTTCCAACCGCAGAGGAGAGTCAGGGGGACCCCAGGTGTGGCCGGAGGAAGAAGTGATGATGGGGTTTGGGGAGAGGAGCAGATGGCCCAGCAAACTAGTCAGTTAATCCAACCAAATTATGGCGACAGATGTTTGAAGATGTTTATATTCAAATTCAAACCGTTAGGGTCTCTTGGAAGCGCCAACCAGAATGGGGAAGTTCGGGCTCTCTCTTAATTAAAGCAAAACAAAACTAAACAATCATTTTTAAAATCTGAGGCCTGGCACCAAGTTGCCAGGGATCAGCTGCAGAGACCCCGACTGTCTGCTGGCCCGCAGGGTCAGCCCCGGCAGAAGGGCTGTGGGTGTTGCTGAGCACAGCCCACTCGGTTGGGAGGGCGGTCAGCCACCCAGCAGGTGGGGTGAAGGATGCGAGCCCAGTAATGGCGTTTGGGATGCCCACCAGTGCTGGCCGGCCAGCCTCGGCTCAGCATCCATCGAGGAGAGGGAGCATTATTGATGCTCTTGCCTCAGGGAAGGAGAGTCAGTAATGGATGGCGGATGGGGGATGAGCTTTGTCATCAAACAAGGGGCCTGAAAGATGGTCGGCTGGAATGTTATCAGTCATGCCTTGATCAAGATGTAAGACTCTCAAGGTCTTGCCTTCCCTTCCTCTCCACTCCCTCCTGGGCGGGAGTCATCAGGGCTTGCGGTTCCTCTCCAGCTCCTGCTCCTCCCTGCCCAGCCAGCTAACGCACTCCTCCTTACTCTCCTTCAATCCTCCCCACCCTGGCTATTCCTTTCCCCCCTACTTCCTCTCTTTGTTCTGTTTTTTCTGTTGTTCTTCCTTTTCCTTCTTTTCTGTATCCTCCTCCTCTCTTCCTGAGCTCACTCCATCTCTTTTGTGTACCTCTTGCCCTAGGCCCATATCCTTCCTCCTTCCCTGGTCCTGTCTGGCCCAGTGCCCAGTGAGAAAGAGTTCTGTATCAAGTCCGCTGGTAAGTGAAAGGTTTTCCGGTCACTCCCCTCTCCTGCCTCACCAACAATGCGATTAGGAGAGATTCGGAAGTACAGGTGAGGCTACAGGAACACAAACAAGCCCTCAGTATCCTTAGCCCTCTACAGATCTGGCCCCCAGCAATGCCAGCCTGAACGGCCTGGACTGGCTCCAGCAGCGCACACTGCCTCCTTCTGAGACCCTGCTTTCCACTGCTCCAGACGGAGTATTGCCCCAAATAACAAAGGCACCAAGAGCTGCCGCCATCCCCTTCCCCCTGGACCAGGGCTGTCTGAGCAAAACTGGGACACTGCCACACTGTGGAGAAGCTCCGTCTTCTCCGGCCTCCCTTTCCTCTGCATTTTGTTCCCATACTCTGGGTAAAGGGGACCAGCCAGCATCAGGTAAGGTCTGTCCTTCCGGTCTGAGGAGTTAGCGCATGAAACAGTGTCAGAACGGGATGCAGTTCCAGGTGTCATCTGTTGGGGTTTAAATCTCGGCTCGCGTCTGGACAGAGCACACCAAGCCAACAGGGTTCCACGTGGAAAGGTTTAATGAGAGAGCGAGAGTGGAAGAGGGAAGTAAAGGCCGGCCATGAACACGTGGAGGGAAGCGGGGGAGGGGAATGGGGAGAGAAGGGACAGAGGGGAAGAGGGGAAGAGCAAAGAGCAAGACAGCAAGGAGGGGCCCAGCAGCTCCTTATGTAGTCAGCACAGCTGCGGTTGCCAGGTAACTGTGGGGCGGAGCATACCTGGCTGTTGCCAGGTATCTGTGGGGGTGGAGCTTGGACAGAAGGCCAATATCATCCAGCAGGGACAAGCAGTATATTATTGGGACTCCTGGGTGTCTTTGAAGTCACAGAATGTGGGATAATCACACCGTAGATGGGGCTGATCTTTCTATGTTCATACTGACACCATTAAGACAAACAACACACCCTAGTCCCATACCCAGAATGTGTGCAGGACTCCAGGCTGCCACGGAACTTGTGTATGCTGGTTCTCTCAGCACCTACTTGGGAAATCCGCAGGATTTACAGTAGGGTCTCACTTCCTGCTGCTAGTAGGCAGTTTTTGTAAGTCTCTGACAAAAGGGACATTAGTCTTCTTTCCCTCATCAGGAGACTAAGGTCTGACAAAGACAGCTCTCTTGCCCTAATCCATCTCACCTTACTCAATGGAAGAACTGGAATCTTCTGAAGAGCTGTTTGTTCCAAAGGCTGTGCCTTTCTTCCCACCCTGCCTTGGGAGAGGCGTCTTCCACAGAGGGGTGATACTGAGGTAGACAGCGGTGGAGACGTACTGTGGGTGTGCACTACAACACAGGTTTTACAGCCCTTACTGCACCCTTTCAGTCCGCTGGAGAGCCGAGAGCGTCTGCAGTGAAACACATTGACATCACTGCAACTGGCAGACACTGAATCGGGGCTTCTGTTCCCAGAGAGCTGCCCGTTGGAGTCACCAGCACAGTACTTATTCTGATCCACTGTGGGTGACACAGGTAGGGAACCCATGCGGATGTAAGCCCTGGCCTTTGCAAGACAGGAGGCAAGAGAACCGAAATAGCCAATGTTTCAGGAAGTCCATCCTCTGGCCAAGGTGAGGAGGTGGCGTCAGAGAGCAGGGTGACTGGCTTCCAGAAAGAACAGGTGCATTAGTGGTCCCCGGGGAGCCACAAAGCTAGCTAATGTCTGTACCTAATGCCTGACGGAGCAGCCGCTCAGGTCTCCTGGCCCCAGCTTATGTAGGTAGGATGAGAAGGAGCCAGGGGTATTGGTGATTACAAAATCAATGTGGAGGAGGGTGTGTTGGATTCAGTCAGGGGAGCCAAGGAAGGGGACTGGCTGCTTTCCTCCGGCCTCCCTTCCTCATGGTATACGTTTTTGCAGACCTTGCAGGCTCTGGGCAAGCAGGTGCTGTATGGGTACCTACCTTGTGCCCGGCTTTCTGTAACAGGTCCAATTCCTTAAATCTCTAGTCACATAGACTTGGGTTCAAAACAAGCATGGGAGTTGCCCCACTGGGTCAGGCTGTGCGGCCAGCAGGGATAATGGCTGAGGAACCCCATTCAGGTACGTATTAGTCTCACCCTAGCTGCCTCCTTTTCTTGTAGTACCTCCAGCCCCTACCCAGCTGTGCAGACTCCCACAGAGGTGCCACAGCCTCTCTCAGTCTTCCCTACACCGCGGCCCGTTACGCACCTGCTCCCTCACCTGTGAAGGGAGGTTCGTAGGTTTGATTTCTGCACCCCGAGTTCTGTCATGGCACGCCAACATGGATGAGAAAAACAACCATGAACAGAGAAAGCAAGGCCAGGTGAGGTGTGGAGGAGATATGTCTCAGCCAGGCACTGAGGGGAAGAACAACAAGGCCGGGCCCAAGCTGGGAGGGTGAGTAAATGGAGATGAACGGGCAGATGGATGAGTTGGTTAAATGGGTATGTGGATGGGTAGGTGGACAGACAGGAAGATGACTGGATAGATGGATGGGATGATGGAGGGTGGGTATGTGGATGGGTGGGTGGACAGGTGGATACTTCTGAAAGCATCCTGAGGCCTTCAACCGACCTTAAACATGAAGGCTTGTGCCCTGTTTTGGAAAGCTACACCACTCCACTTTCTCAACAGTTCAGTGCTCTGAGTATTTTCGAGGTGCCAGCCACTTCCAACAATGCAGACACGACTCTCCTTGCTTTGTGACAAGGGAAAACAGACTTGTGGCAAGATGGGTGGTTCTCGTGTGGCTTAAGACCCCAGAACCAGTAGGTACCTGGGCTGAGTATCAAACCAAGCAGTAGCTTCTGGACTACATCAAAGCTGGGCCACTGAAAATGGATTTTAAACATCCCAGGGTAGGATGGGGCGCTTTGGTTCAAGAGTGTAGATGAAGAGGGATCCCAGAGACCCCTGACATCACATTTAGACGGCCTGTTTGCTTTGTGCAGACTCTCAAAGACTTTTCCATGTCAAGTCTGCCCCAATAACCACCATGCTCAGGGGCGCTATTCCCTCTCAACGAGCCCAGTCTGTGGCTCGTTTCTGGTACGTTGATCACATGGGCATGGCGTTTTATGTTTGAGGAGACATAAAATACCCTTGGTACCGAACAGCTTTTATTGACTCTTCAAATTGCCTTCTGTCATCTGAGGTGGGGGAATCATAAATCGTCACCAGCCTTATGAGTTTCTCCTCAGTGGGACCCAGGCAGAGGTGTGTGTGTGTGTGTGTGTGTGTGTGTGTGTGTGTGTCCTGGAAAGAATGACGTGACCTTTACCCTACAGACTGAAGGAATACTTTAGAGACAGTAAGCTGTACCTATCATCTGCTTGTGGGAGACAGATGCCAGGCTCTTCGAGGCGCTGGAATTCTCTGGAATCCTTCTTAAGAATGACAGGGATCATGTAAAACACCTCCCTCTTCATAAAATAGAAGAAAGGGAGCAGACAAAGCATTTTTGTCCGAGTAATCCCATTAAGGAAATGCAGAGACACAACTGGAATTTGGGCCCAGACCCATACGCTTTTTCTAGGAGCTCAACTCCTCCGTGCTTTCGCGTCTTCTAATTCTTTTTGTTTTACTTTTAGATTTATTTATTTTTTCCATGTGCGTGAGTGTTTTGTCTGCGTGGACGTACTTGCATCGCTGTGTGCTCGGTGTGCACAAAAGTCAGAAGAATTGCAGTTGTGGAGCTGGACTCATGGATGGTTGAACATCACCGTGTGAGCGTTGAGTGTGGACCCCGGTCCTCTGAAAGGTCAACCAGTGCTCTTAACTGCTGAGCCACCCCTCCAGCCCCATGTTTTAGTTCTTCGTTGGAAATCTGTGATCAATAAAAC
Organism: Rattus rattus; assembly: GCF_011064425.1. NCBI lineage: Eukaryota > Metazoa > Chordata > Mammalia > Rodentia > Muridae > Rattus > Rattus rattus. Next base: position 55,590,889 of record NC_046168.1, on the reverse strand, counting down.
CTCCCTTTTGGGCTACTGGGAGGAGTAGAAGAAGCGACATACACGAGTGTCCTTATGAGTCCTCGCCTGCAGTGTTTCGCACGGGAGGGTTGAGAAAGGTTTTTCGGAGCAAACGGGTGAGTAAATCACAAATAGCTAAGTGTAAGCTAAACCAAAAGGGTGCCCAGCTACCCTGGCCCAAAGAGCTCCACCCTGTTTCCCAGTACGTTTCTCCTAAAAATAGCGACCTTTCGGGGATGCTCCTGGACTTGTTCACATCAAACTCCATTAAATCCTCACTTGATCTCCGTCTTTCTCCGTGCTCCCTTCCAACTCCTCTTTGCCTTTAGATTTTTCATTCCGTGCTCCCACTGAGCCTGATGCCCGAGTCTTGCTGGATCTGCAGGCTTTCATCACTTCCTGCTTCCTCTGCCTACTGGCTTTCTACCATGCACACTGCGGTCTTCCTTACTGTGCCTTCTTCCAACCACGGCTCAGTTTTCCAGCAACATTCCGGCCTTCCCTCGAGCCACCGGGCTTCTCTAGTTCTAATTTTGGAGACCTCTCTGCTTCATTAGGCACTGTCAGACCCACCTCTTCCTTCTGCCCCACGGCGCTGGTTTCTTGCCTTTGCAAACAGGTACTCTTTAAATATTTGGATGCTATTCGTTCGCCGGAGAGGCGTGGAGAAGGCCACGGGCAAGGAGGGCTTGGGCGTAGCTCTCTGAATTTGCTCTGCTCTGGGTCCACATGATCAGACTCCATTCAGACAGTCTCTTTGGTGCCCAGCCCTACCTTCTCACAGTGCTCCTCCGGCAGTGCTCCTAAGGCTTAGCAGAGTCCCCTAGACTCTCAGTCCTCCCCAAACACACTTTCTTCCACTGCGGGAAATACCTCTTTCACCATTTTACATTGCACTGATACTGGTCTCTGTCAGCTCACTTTGTCTTCTCTTTCCTTGAAATCTGGGGAGCCTTGCTTCTCCTAGGTAGTCTTAACCTGTCGGGGAGTTCTCCATATTTAACTCCTTGATCTTCTTCTGCTGTGTATTTACCTAGGGCACCCAGCCACTCCTAACCCCTCAGGAATCAATTCACACCAAGTAACGTTGTCCCTCAAATTGGTGTCTCCAATGTAGACCTCTGTATAGGCTTGCTTGGTTGTCCAATCCCAGAAATCTCTTTCCAGGTATGCATGGTCCCCAGCCTGTGCCTTTTCTTGGGGTTCCCCCCAGAGGCCAGGAGACATTCCTAAGCCCACTCCCCATTACTCTATTGGCCCCGCAGCATGTTTTTGACAGCCAAACAGTTTGGACCCTAAGCAGGATTGGGCCCTTAGCATACATCAGCATTTCTAGAAGTGCCTTATGCAGTTGTGCCATGTATTCCTAAGGACACAAGGGTGGGCTTTTGTATACATGGGCAAAGGCCTAGATCTTTTGCCCAGCACTCACAAGATCTGTGGCTCAAAGCAGGAATGGGGGCCAGAAGGGGGATTGGCAACCGTCATCTCAAACTCACTGAATGTGACAGGAGCTACTCCCTAGGAGCTAACACCACAAAGTGGTACACTCTGAGGGGCTGTTAGCAGGAGGGCCTTGTGGCATGGAGAATCAGAGGAAACCTTCCTAGAGCTTAGAACGGAAAGGTGGATGGGAAATCAGCTTTGTGGGTCACAGCTCCCCTGTAATCGGGCAAGCCAGGAGGGAGGAGGGGACACATAAGGCAGGCTGGGAAGAATGGCTTGCCCAGAGGGAAGCTTGTCGTAGCACAAAGTTCAGCCGCTATAAGAGACAGATTGGGGATGTAGACATTTTGTTAAAACTTCCCTACCCTCCTTAACCAGCTACAGGAAGGGTCCTAGCCGAGCCAGGCTGTGTGTGGGTGGTAGCGGATAACAAACCAGGCCTTGGCAGCCCCTGGGTTCATTTATTGTCTTTACTTGTTTAACTGACCCCACAAGTTCCCCGATGACCTTCTTCTCTCCTCTGCTCTGCTCTGCTCGCTGTCCCAGAGCATTAAAAGGTTTTCAGAATGCCGAACGATTATTGATATCCTAATGAGTCTGCCATTAGCCTGCAGACTACTTGGATATTTTTAAACTACTCAAATCAAATCTTGCAGCATCGGCTGGTGCAGTGGCTGCCGAGGCCCCACCATGCATAGACACAATGGGGCTGCATTATCAAACATTTAAGCCCTTAAACAGTGCCCAACCCCTGAAATCTCCTCTTAGGACCCCGTGCTGGCACTGCCCGGCAGACGCTAATCCCCATTAAGACCTATCCACCTAGCCCCCACTTGGGGCCAGGGGTGTGTTTTAGACCAAAACAACAGCTTTCAGGCCCATTAAAGGATCAGGCTGCAGCAAAGATGATCTCTCTTGGAAGGAGGTGGGCTGAGCAGGCAAAGGACCAACCACTTGTGAGAAAAGGGTGCCGTCGAAAACAATTCTGACTAGGCCCATCTTTGCTTGTCCGGAAGCTTACTGCAGAACTACTGTTCTGTGGAGAGCCCAGCCGGGCAGCTTTAGTCCAGGTAGGAGGTGAGGTCTGGCTTTCGTACCACCTACGCCCCTCTTCCTTGGCCAAAAAGTTGTCTGCCTTGTAGGGGAAGTGACCTTAAAGCTGGCAGAGTGCCGCTAGTCTGGAGTGCAGTCCAAGCTACACTCCACATGGGATGGATGGTCCACCCGCTGTGAGGTACACACGAGATATGACAGGCCTTGCGTTTAGGTCAGGGATCCGGTCTCAGGGATCCAAAGCACCAGTTTTCAGATCGACTTCTGCAGTGTAGCTGTTCCTATGGCTTCTCTCTGACTGGCTTTTGTGCTTCATTCCTCAGATGGTTAAAAACCTGAGGAGTCAGGAAAGGGATCTCTCTCTCTCTCTCTCTCTCTCTCTCTCTCTCTCTCTCGTACAAAATGATGGGTTTCCTTGTGACATTTTCGTAAGTCTCTCCTCCGCCCTCCCTCAGATCTCCAGCTTTTATTTTCACATCGTTTTAAAAAAGTCAGTGGCTCATGAAACGCATGAAGAATGTTTAGCATCCACTTACCGACTTCACGAACTTGCTCTGCCTTCCTGGGATTGACCGCTCTCTAGGCTCTCCGTCAACCCAGGCCTGTCTCCTTCCCCTTGAGCTCTTCTCTAGTAATTCCCTCAAAACCCAACCCCTCATTGCCCCTTATCCTGGGCCCTACGTTTATATTAAACTGATAAGCACACTTCTGGGAATCAGCGGTCTGTGGCCATGGACGAGCAGTTCCAAGCATAGCTTACTTGAAGCTCATCCTTCTGCTCCTTTAGGATTAGAGGAAGGTTTGCACGCAGAATGCACTGAACATGGTAGACCCTTAGTGAATGCTCCTGTCCTCCCCTCCCTGCTCTGCTGATGGTGTAACTCTGAGCCCCATCATGTTCCCTGTGGAGGAGAACCTGAGGGGACAGAAGGTGGCGGCATGAGTTGCAAAGCCAGGAAACTCACCCAGGGCCACAGGGCTCAGTGCAGCTGCCTTGCCGGTATCCTCTGTAGCCCATTAAGGTGCAAGGCTGAAGGCCGGAGAAGCCAGCTCAGAGAGCTCTAGACTCACAGTGGAGTTTTGCTTGTGGCTGGTACCCACGCAAGGCTTCCTCTCACCTGTGCTCCTAACTTTGGCTGTTTCCCATGGTCCCCTGGTCTTCTACAGGGCAGCCACCTTTGCTGCCTGACCCGAGATTGACTTTTTTTCACCGTGATTTTCCTCTCTACCTGCTTCTTTCACAGGCCTGACGGCTTGTATAACTGCTACCCACATTGGGGGTGGGGAGGTGTCTTAGAGTCTTCTTTCTGTCAGCCCAGTCTTGATATTGGGACGGTTCTGACATAAAACTCTTACATGTTGTTCAGGCTGCTGTCTGTCTGTCTGTCTGTCTGTCTGTCTATTTATTTACTCTGCTACCGGTTCCCATTGTGATGCTGGGCCATTTGCAGAGTAGATACGGCACCATAGGAATAGAGAGGGAGTGAGTGATCAGGAGCTCAAGGGCAGCCAGCAGGGATGTGACAGCCAGGATTTGGCCAACCAAGGGTGTGGGCAATTGCGGAAGTGTCCGATCTGCCTGCTGGGAGCGAAAAGCTGACAGGCCAATGTCCCACTCACTGCTCCAACCTCCAACAGTTGCTTTCACTGTGCCTTTGGATCAAAGGGAAGTCGGAAGGGGGGAGCTGCACTTGTCTTAGCCTTTGATCTCACCTACCCGGGGTTCTAGGCCTCTGTGGCAAAGAAAGGACTGGGATTTAGGATGACAAAAATCTGCGCTTCATTTTCATTCCTGGCTAGCATCCTCTATGTGACCCTGGGTCGGGACAGGTTTCCTGGGGACAGGGTGTTCCCTGCCCCTACTTCTGGCCACGTTTCTGGGCATCATATTTTCAGTGCTTGGGTCCTGAGCAGGAGCTGAACTGAAGCTTACACTACCCACCACCTAGCAGTGTGACATCTGTGAGTGGATTTCTAATTACACATATAAATCAGCATGATTGGAAATTCTTGAAATTTTATTGGGAAGGAAATTTATAGTGATTAAAACCAATTAATTTGAGCCTCCTATTAATCCAGGCAGCAGGGTGGGGGGGGGTGTGCTGCCGTAATCCTGTGTATCCTGAAAGCCACTGGGCGAAGACGGTTCAAGTTTGGGGGCCACCGGGGGCGCGTGCTCATTTTTTAGGTTACTAATAATCATCCCCCGTTTTAAATTACACCCCTGCCCCTGGCCACAGATCTTGTTTTCAGTCTAAAAATAGAGTTCTAGGCTTTCACTAAAGATTCAGAAACACTAAAAGTAATCTTTTTAATCAAAATAAAGAGCCCTTTTTAATTACTCAGCCTCCCTCACAGTTGGAGGTAATAATTGTCGTGTGCTCTTAAGTAGGGCTGTTATTAGATTTCCCTGGGGCTCCTCTATTTTCTAGAAGTTTGCAATGCTGGCTGTTGAATGGCAAAGGGGGAGTCAACTCTCATCTCTCTCGGTCTCTAATGTAGGGGAGCCTTCTTGGTTCCACAGGCATAGGCAGGGTTAGGACTGAGCAGGCCTGCCTTGGGAGAGCCTCCTGGTGGCTCCCTACTGCAAGCGAGATGATGTTCCTTGTCTTTCCAGGTGAATCAGGGTTCTCCAAAGAATCAGAACTGACATCTACACAGGCACACACATGCGTGTATATATAAAGAGATGTGTGTGTGTGTGTGTGTGTGTGTGTGTGTGTGTGTGTGTAGGCCAGAGATCAGCATCAGGTGTCTTCTACTATTTCTCTTCATTGTATTGTCTGAGATGGGATCTCTTACTGAGCCTGGGGCTCACTCACTGGCTAGATTGGTTGGCCAAAGAGACCTTAGGATCCTCTTGTGTCTGCTTCTCAGTACTGGAATTATAGATACATGCTTTCCCCTCCTCCCCCCAACACACACCCCTTAGCATGAATATTGGAGATGTGGAGACAGGTCCCCATGCTTGTGTAGCTCGGACTCTACCCATTGAGCTATCTCCCCAGTCTCACAGAGATATTTATTATCTCCAATTGGTTTGCGTAGTGATGGACAGGGAAGTCCTGTACCTCGCCGGCTGCGGGAAGAGGTTCTCCTAGCTCCGAGTGTTTGCTATATGAGCCAATGGCACAAGCCCAACTCAGACCCGAAGGCCTAAGAGACAAGAGGAACAAGGGCCGCAGTCTCAGTTCAAAGTCCAATGACAGCAATGGGGGCAGGAGAGAATGCCCGGTACAGCCCAGGCCAAAAGAGAAAATGTGCTTCTCCTCTGCATCCCTGTTGATGGAACCCTCTGTGGATTGATGGATGCTGACCTTATTGTTGAGGGTGTATAGTCTTTATTCTGCATGCAGATTTGATCCTGCTGTCTCCAAGAAACGTCCTCGTAGGCATACCCAGCAATCAAGTTTTACTGGATTTGTGGGCATCCCTTCTGTGTTCGGCTGACACGTAAAATTAACCACTATAACCTCACAACCAATGAGCTCCTTGATACCCAACATCCTCTTCAGAAGATTCCAACTGAAACTTCACCCAGGCTAGAATGACTCTTGTCACTGTTCCTATAGCTCAGCTCCTATTCCAGGAAGAGGAGCAGAGACAGACACATGAAGGAAGGAGTGCTTTCCTGAAGTGGACACAGGTGAAAGGTGAAGGCAGACTTGTGAAGGAGTGTTTTGTTGAAGCAGACACAGGAGAAAGGATGTGCAGCTAAAGCAAGCACGTGAAAGGACACGTGATGGAGGATTCTTTGCTAAGGACATGCATGTATTGGGCCGCCTTACATTGTGTAGTTGAGCTGCACTTGTCGGGACTCTGTAGAGCGAAACACACCACAAAGATCTCCTGGTGGTGCGCTGCAGTTTCTTGCTGCTTCTAAGGACTCCAGCTGATTGGCAGAATGATTTCAGCTGAGACAGACTTATGTGCCAAGGCAAGACCCATGGAGGACATGTGATGTTTGGAGGGTATAAACAGGACTCTGTGTGCAGACAGAAGCTGAACCTGGGTTGCTGGTACAGCTAGTTGTGCAATGCTTGTGTTCCCATCTTTGCTGATCTTTGATTCACTGAGAAAGAAACAACTGAGAACTTCTCCTGGTGTTCCTGTTGTCCCTGGTCCCTCCTGCTGACTCGTGCCATGGCTGAGGCCTGGCATTCTCTTCTAGGTAGTGCCACTGCTGCTGACTCATGTTTGCTATCCTGACTCAACTGTACTGAACTCCTGGTGTATCCATGAAGTGTTGGCAAGTCCATTGAGCTGCCGCTGCTGACCTGTGAACTGAACTGCCTATTTCTAGACATAGACTGGATTTGCTCCAAAGAACCTTTCTAAACAGCCACCCCCCCACCCCCCGCCCCGTATCCTTTCCTTTTCACTAACTCTGGTGTGTGGTGGGTTACAAGGAAGGTTAAAGTGTTTAAGAACCATCATCAAAAGTAGACTTTGAAAAAAATTGAAGTTGCACATGTCTTGAGGCTGCCATGAGAAGATACCTCAATTTCCTGCTAATTACATAGTGTCTTTCCTTCCATTTCATGCTCTGTCAGAGAATAGTACATCTTCCATCCAGCCAGGAGGATGGGACTGTGGAACCAAAGGAAAACCCCATGAGCTACACCCCTCCCCTAAGAAAAATTCCTCTACTGGGAAATTCCACCAGTTATACCTCCCCCACCCATTTGTGGTTTTATGACCTAGTTACACCCTGTCCTCATGGTCCTATGACCAGCAGGTGGTAGTCACATGACCGGCAGGACCAGCAGAGACTTTCCACCACCTAAAACCACAGCATTGCTCCAGGCACCCAAGCACAATGTGACCACGACGTGGACCAATGAAGTTAAAGGGCAAATGGTTCCAACCAATCCTTGTGTGCCTTGATGTACCCATCCCCATTCCTGTGGCTTTTGTGATTCTTGTGCTTAAAAGTAGCCTGTATCTATAGAACGTGGTTCTTCTCCTTCTCCTGCTTGAAGGCTGAGGAACCCTGACGCGCCGGAACCAATAAACCTCTTGCTGATTGCATCGAATCTCAGCTCTGCTGGTCTTTGGGGATGAGCGGATCTTTGGTGGTGGTCCTTCAGGTCCAACAGGACTTGTGCATGAGAAAGAATTGTCTCAGGGCCTAGGAAACCCCAGGCTTTGTGCTAGGTGCCTGCACGTTATTATTTAAGCCTCTAACACCTCTAGGAGGTAGATATTATGTCTTTATGTCTTTATGCATTGATGAATGATTTATGTATGCTATTCAAGCCTCCTGATAACCTTAGTATGTAGATATTATTTCACTTAGTATGTAGATATTATTTCACTTTCTAGATGGGCCCACTGAAATACACAGAAGTTGGATAACCTACCCAGTGTCTCAAAGCCCAGGGGTTTAGGTTCATTTTGGTTTCCAAGGTAGTATTCCTTGTGTAATGCTCTACATATAAAAGGGTCTTGTGGTTTTTTAAAAGTGAAACCAAATCTAAGCATGGCCTTCACACATCCTGAAGCTGGCTAAGGCTCCACACAACTCACCAGACACCCCTCTATCTCAGCTCCCCACCATCTTGGTCCCTTTAATTCAGGCTGATAATTGCTCTAGGCTTGCTGGGAGGCCACGTATTTCACAAAACAAACTCACGTTCCATTTCACATCCAAGTAAATACTTCTTCCAAGCAAATATCACTAAGACAGCTGATATTCACCCCCATGTGACACTTTAAAAAGTTGACCATGCATATTTATGAAAGACTAGTATGATTCCCAATGTTGGGAGTTCACACTAATCCACAAGAGTGCATGGGAGACCATTCCAGAGTCAGTGTAACATTTGCACACAGTAACAAACCATCTGCCTTGAAAGCTGGTGTGGTACTTGAGCATTCCACAGGTAGGGAGGCTGGGAAAAAAGATTTAAGTTCTTCATTCTGCTTTGGAATATGATTTTGAATATCCTGCTTTTTCCAGACAAAACACTTGATGCACACATACACAAACACATGTACAACTGTGCCCAGACACTGGCCCTTCCCAGGATTTAAGGACTAGTGAAGCTTGGCTTTGCCACCACATGGAAGTGGGGATCAAGTGTTTGATTCTCCTAGAGTGCATGTTTTCACCTTAGAGATCTTGCCTAGGTTAAAGGTTAGACCACTGAAAGTATGATTACTGTGACAGACTTCTTAAGTCTATGGGCATGCCTGCATAGTGTGTGAGGCTTACAGAAAGCATACTGCTAATGAATTTAACCAGGATAGGATTGTCTAAGCATGAGTCTTCAGTTAGGCAGGGCAGCTAGTGATAGTCCCAGAGCAGGAGGCCTCGGGCATACGAGAAGCAGTATGAGAGAACAGACAGGCTCAACCTTCAAGTCAGAAGCTAGAAGTCCTGTGTTCTACAAGTGGCCTGTCAGGAAACATCGAGCAGGTGTTTGAGCTCCTCTGGACTCAAGTTTTCTCAAATGGAGAAACAAGTATCAGTTTGAATAACTTGTACATTAGAATAGGCTGTACATTAGAGTAACCTGTACATTAGAATAACCTGTACATTAGAATAACCTGTACATTAGAGTAACCTGTATATTAGAATAGCCTGAACATTAGAATAGCCTGTACATTAGAATAGCCTGTACATTTTTTGTACCTTCATCTTCGAATCTCCATATAAACAATGGGGGAAGGCAATGCTGGTGGTAAACCACGGTTAAGGCATCTAGCATATTTCAGTGGCACAGAGGACACACACCTCAAGAATTCACAGTCCCTGTGTCAAGCACACAGTCTCCAGCATCCTCACCAGACTATATTTTTTTCATCCAGACTTGACCTTTGTAAGAAAACAGCCTCTTTCCCACTGCTCCCTCTTCTCCCTGCTTGCAGTAGCTCCTGGCATCAGCTCACAGCTTGCTGTTGCAGTGTTGGGCTGCTGCAGTGTTGGGCTGCAGTGTTGGGCTGTTGCAGTGTTGGGCTGCTGCAGTGTTGGGCTGTTGCAGTGTTGGGCTGTTGCAGTGTTGGGCTGCTGCAGTGTTGGGCTGTTGCAGTGTTGGGCTGCTGCAGTGTTGGGCTGTTGCAGTGTTGGGCTGCTGCAGTGTTGGGCTGCTGCAGTGTTGGGCTGCTGCAGTGTTGGGCTGCTGCAGTGTTGGGCTGCTGCAGTGTTGGGCTGCTGCAGTGTTGGGCTGCTGCAGTGTTGGGCTGCTGCAGTGTTGGGCTGCTGCAGTGTTGGGCTGCTGCAGTGTTGGGCTGCTGCAGTGTTGGGCTGCTGCAGTGTTGGGCTGTTGCAGTGTTGGGCTGCTGCAGTGTTGCAGTTGATGGCTTTTCTAAAGTTGCTAATCCAGTCACAAAATCATTCCTTGTAAGACAATATTTTGGTTTTGTATCATCACCATCACCACCATCTGTGGTGCTGGGAATTGAACCTAGGGCCTCACATATGCAAAGTAGTTGACTCTACCATAAACTATAGCTCCAGATCTAGGCTTTAGGTTTTTATTTCCAGCATCCATTTATTTATTTATGCATATTACTGACTGGTATTAAATGTCTTTTTTTTTTAACTTTTGTTGAAAACAGGTTTTTTTCATACAATATTATATCCTGATAATGGTTTGCCCTTCCTCCCACTCGTCCCAGTTCCTTCCCATCTACCCCACATTCTGGATCCACACCCTTTCTGTCTCTTGTTAGAAAATAAACAGGCATCTAAGGAAGAATAATAAACTATGGTATGGTAAGATGAAGAAAAAACAAACCAATCGGAATATGACAGAACAAAGCAAGAAAAAAGTCAAAGGCACACTGAGGGATACAGAGACATACACAGTCACACACAGACCAGAAGCCGTATCAACACTGTGAGACAAAGAACCTTCAAAATGCCATTGAGTCTGTCTTATGATCTACCCTTAAGAGTGGTTTGTTTCCCCAGTGAGACTCCTTTGGAGAAAACTAAGTTTTCATTTGCAAGTAGCTATCAATTGGAGATAGCATCTGGGTTAGTGATGGGTCATGGTTCCCCTTCTGTCAGCTGTAGGACCCCATTGAGTGTAGACCTGTGCTGATCCTCTAATGCCTCAGTCTCTGTGGGTTCCTGTGTGTCCTGCCCAGTTGTCTAGAAGGCCCTGATTCTTGTGTGTCCTACATCCCCATTCTTACACTCTTTCTGCCTTCACTTCTGCAGAGTTCTCTTAGCCCCAAGCAGAGGGATTGGATGGAGACATCCTTTTGAGGGTGGGGTGTTCCCAGGTCTCTCACTCTCTGTGGATTTCCTGGCTGTGGGTCTCCGTATTTGTTCTTCTCTGCTGCAGGGGCAGCTTCTCTGATGATGGTTGAGCAAGGCACTGATCCATGAGTACAGCGGACTATCCTTAGGAGACATTTAGTTGCTGGGTTCCTTTGTGTTCCATTCCTAATAGATTGGTAGCGTTTGGTTTTCCCTCACCTCGGTTCACCTGCCTAGTCTTGGCCACCTGAGCAGCACTGGGCATGTGTTGTGTCTCATGGAGTCGGCCTTAACTCCAGTCAGATCTCAGCTGGGCATTCCCAGAAGCCCGTGTCACTACTACACCCGTGTATCTTGCAGGCAAGTCGCTCTTGTAGATCAAGAAGTGAGTAGCTGGGTTGGCGTTCACATTTCTTCTTTGGTAGGGTGCAGAATACCAACCATTCAGTACCAGGAATACTCACCAGTCCGTAGGGATGAAAGCTCTAGGAAGGCACCAGGTTGACTTCTCTGGGTCTCACGAGTTGCATAGGCTTGGAGCTTTCACGTCAATGGCTCAACAGCTAATGTATAAGTGAATATACGCTGTGTTTGTCTTTCTGGGCCTGCCTTACCTCACTCAGGATGATTCTTTAGTTCTATTTACCTACAAATGTCGTGATTTCACGTTTCTTCGATGGCTGAGTAATATTTCATTGTGTAGACGTACTGTTTTCTTCATCTGTTCCTTTGAAGGACATCTAGGTTGTTTCCAGTTTCTGGCTATTATGAACAGGGCATCAATGAACATGGTTGAGCAAGTGTCCGTGTGGTAGGATGGAGCGTCCTTTGGGCATATCCAGGAGTAGTATAGCTGGATCTTGAAGTAGATCGATTCCCATCGATCTATGAGGTACCGTCACATGATTTCCATAATGGCTGTATAGGTTTGCACCCCAGCAGCGATGGGTAAGTGTTCCCCTTGCTCCCCATTCCCACCAGCATGAGCTGTCATTTGGTTTCAAATATATTTTTTCCTTTAGGAAGAATACTCCGTTCAGCTCCAATCTCGCCTCAATTTTTGGAGGGGTGAGGTGTATTATATTACCTCACTATATGAATTGCGTCATTACTACTCTCCTGGTGTCTGACTGGTTGAGACATCAAGTTAAACCAGGCCTGAGGATTCAGCTTGGACTACCCAAAAAAGTAGTTGATGGTTTTGAACCTGAGCAACTATGTGCCAGGAGCAAGTATGGCTTCCATGTAGGTGGCTATATGCCAGGAACAAGTATGGCTTCCATGGAGGTGGCTATGTGCCAGGAACAAGTATGGCTTCCATGTGGGTGGCTATGTGCCAGGAGCAAGTATGGCTTCTATGTGGGTGGCTATGTGCCAGGAACAAGTATGGCTTCCATGTAGGTGGCTATGTGCCAGGAGCAAGTATGGCTTCTGTGTAGGTGGCTATGTGTCGGGAGCAGGTATGGCTAGCATGTGTCCTGGAGGAAAGAAACGGAGTCCAGGAGGAGAGAACTCTGGGCTGAGCTGCCAAGATAGCAAGGTCAGATCCGAGTGACTTGGTCTGAGACCTGAATTCTGTGTCTTCCTTAAGTCAGCAATGTCGCTGTTTTCTATTGCAAGTACTGTTCTGTTGGTTTGTTTTTTATTTTTTGTTTTTGTTTTGTTTTGTTTTTTGCTATACCCGTGGAGTTGGAACTTCTTTTGTACTGAACATATTCAGTGGCCCTCCACTACCTGAGGGACAAGTCAGACTCCAGAGCAAACTCACAAGGTCTTGAATTCACCACTTGACTTTGATTTCCCCAGCCCTCAGTGTTCTCTGACGTTGACTTCACCTCTGACGCTCCAGCATCTCCCTCCATTTCCCTCAACACTCTTTGCTGCTTTCCTGTAATTGCTTTTAATTGTCCATCTCCTCCAGGAGATTGCTAATGCCACAGGGAACGGGGCCGTGTTTACCCATGCGATCACGTGTTCATTCTGTGCTCTAGCCCCAGCTCCACACAGGATGCCTGAATGTGGTTAGTGCTGAATAAATATTTGCTAAATCTATCACTGGATATCCATCGTTCCGTGTGGGTGATAGGATTTGGTAGCTACCACGAGTCAGAAGCCAGCAGAGACAAAAAACAGTCCTGAGCGCCAGGGAGCTCACTGGGAAAAAGAGCAACAATTCTAAAACACGAGGTTACTCTCGCCTCTGATTGAGGTATGTGTGCTGTATAATGCTAGACTGAGAAAAAAACCTCTCCTGGCGTTTGGTGGGGATGTTCATGGAGAAGGGGATGCTAGGGCAGTCAAGCCAGCATTCAGCAGCAATGACACTGAGTGACAGGTACCACAGTATAGCAATGATCTTCTTCAGTTCTCAGAACCACATGTAAGATTGTTTTCATATTCAGGCAGAGAAGGAAGGACCAACAGAAGCAAAGACTGTGCCAGGCTGCTGCAGCTAGGGATAAAAAAGGGGGTTGGCAAGATACATCTCTAAGCTCAAATCTAATCTTTCTCTCTATTTAATATTCTGCTCATTACCAATTTTAAATTTCTGTACGCACTTTTAAAACCATTGTATTGACCATTGCGTAGCTTGATTGTGGAGCCGTTCGGTGTCTCTGTACTTTGCTGAGTGAGTGACATACTGGCTCCATTCTCTGAGTGAAAGGCCCGGTGTGTTTGGGGAGCTGTTCAGTGAGCTTCTCTGTTTCCATAAGCAAGTAGCTGATAAGAACACCAAAAAGAAGAAAGGCTCCTGATGGGTCATGCCGCCGGAGGCCTTATCTATGTCACCTGGTTCTGTGTTCTGGGCCAAGCAAGGCAGGATGTCATGGTTGGAGGGGAGAGCTGTTCACCACATGGCAGTTGTGGCAGACAGATGACAGGACTGGCTTCCCAGACAGACCCAATATCACAGTGTCTACAACATTCCGACCATGCTATCGAAGTATGAATCCACCAATAACTTAGTCTACTGCTTAGCTTAGAACCCCAATGGTTCAAAGGCTTCCTCAAAGCCACAGCTCTGCAGGCAGAAAGCCTTCTGTACACCAGCCAGACCACACACCAGCACGTGCATTTGGCTTGTGCTGGTAGAAGGAGTTGAGGAGGGGAGGAGTTTGTGCAGATGAGGTGCAGGGAGATGGAAACCTGTGGATCACATCATAGCATAAGCCTATCGTTCTCCACCTAAATCACAAGCCAGTCATTCTCCAGCTAAGATAAACCTGATTTCTAAAGAAAGAGTTCTGAACAAACACCCCAGTCCCAGGTCCTGACTCTCCAATGTTTATTACTGTACACCATTCATGGTAATCCAAACACAGGCAGACATAAAAGAAATAGCAACTTTGTTTAAGTAGAAACTTAAATTTACATATAAAAATGTAACCAAAATCTAAAACTAGCAACCTTCCAGTTAAGGACCTTATATGACAAGTGACATTGGCTTGCCTGTGACTAGGACACCTTGTTGCAAAGGCTATCTTTTATCCTTCATGTCAAGGAGCTGTCATTTGTTTCGAGGTATTTCCACTGCAAAACTTTTTTTTCCCCCTTTCTCCTGAATGTGTTCTTCATCTGGCTGGGAGGAAACCATTGCCACTTTTCTTTTTCCTTTTTTAAAAATTTTCTTTTATTCCTTGTACACTGATAGATATGAGGGCATCAGTGAACTGATCCATTAAGATAGGGACAAATCCACCAGTTAGAAGAACTGGTAAGCATAGTTTGGGAGAGGAGACTGGAAGGGTTAGGTACCTGAGTAGAGGTGAGGGGCAGAGAGCACGGAAGAAGCGTCAGTGGTTGGAGCAGGGAGACAGGAGAGAAAGCCTGTCCCAGCCTATGGGGATGTGTTAAGAGTTCCATTGTCATGGCAAAATGCTCCAGTGAATCAGCTTTAGAAAAGGAAAGGTTTATTTTGGCTCATGGTTTAGAGGCAGATGGGAAGGAGTCAGAGACAAGCTGTGCTCCTAAAGGCTTGCTTCCAGTGATCGCTCTCCTCCAACTAGCTCGACTTCTGGAACTTTCCACTGCTTCCCAATAGTGCAATAAAAGTATGTCTCTATCAGTAGATGAATCTCTATCAGTGAGGTCACATGATCCAGTCACATCATAGGATCCAAGGCTCATCGGGTGGCAACGAACCCTTTAACACATGAGCCTTTATGGGGATACTTCATATCTAGTCCAGTGGGTTTTGTACACACACAGTATATGTACCTGTGTGTATGCTGATTCTGAAGATCCCCTAAAGGAGCAACCGATGGAATGAATACATATTACAGAAGGGATTTATTAGATTGACTTATGTGATACACGCTGGAGAGTCTAACAATGGCTGCACGTCGGAGTAGCTGAGGCTCCAGAAGATGCTTGGCCCATGAAGCCTCAGACTGGTCTGAATGTCCAGAGGATTCTAGAGGTGCCTCTGGCCCCCAGTCAGTGATGGAAGAGGTTATATTTCAACGCCATGTGGCTGCGTCAGTGGTAACAGCAGAGCAGATGTTCTTATAAGCAAGGGATGGTGGCAGGCAGGCCAAGAGCAACATCTTTTTGCTAGGTGAGCCCTATTTCTGGCCTGACAACAGGTGCCACCCTCTCTGGGGAGGGTCTTTCCCCTCAGTTAATACTTCCCTGAAATGCCTTTACAGATAAGCCCAGAGACATGTCTCTTAGTTGATTCTAGATACAACAGAGTTAACAACCAAGATCAACGGTCACACTGATTTTGGGGGGTCTGAATCACTTACTGATTGAAGGGCTTCCCCCTACCCTAGACTCAGGATGGCAGACTTAGTGAGAATTGTTTTCCTGAGTGAGAATTTAGGAAATGTGGGTTACTAACAACCCGAGAGAGGTGGAGAGAAGAAGCCTAGTTGATACACTAATCACTAACACCATTCAACATTTCCTGGTTAATGCTCATAGGGTCAGAGTTTAAACACCACAGATTGAAAATGACCGCCCTGGGTCAGACACTGATAACTGACAGCAGTACTGAGAACTCCTGTTTGTGAAATATTTACCGTGCTCCAGAACATACTAAATGCTTTTCTGGTCTGTCTCGGCTTTCTCAGCAAGCTCGTTGGTTGCCATATTTCTGACCATTTTACTGATGGGAAAACCAAGACTCAGAGGTATGAAATAAGCAGCCTAAGCGAACTTGGCCAGTGAGAATTAGGATTCCAACAGAGAAGATGAACTCCAGGGGCCTGCCGTGTGCGAGTGGATGTCTGTGTGGGTGTGCGTTCATGCACAGAGGTCAACGCTGGGTGTCTTTCTCAATGACCGTTCACCTTTATTCTTTTGAGACAGTTGCCTCCTACTGAACCTGGAGCCCATTAATACATCCAACTGGCTAGCCAGTGAACTCCAGGGATCATCCGGTCAGCATTCCTTATAGGCTCCGCCCACAGTTACCTGGCAACAGCCAGATTTGTCTGACTCTGTATAAAAGGGGCTGTTTTGCCCCTTCTTCGCTTTCTTATTCTCTAACCTCTTAACTCTGTTACTCTCTTCCCTCTCTGTCTCTTCTCTCCCCCTCCCCCTCCCCTCTCTCTCCATGTGTTCATGGCTGGTCTTTACCTCCCCCCTCCCCCCCTCTTCCCTCAACTTCCCTCCCCATGCCCTGAATAAACTCTACACACACACACACACACACACACACACACACACACACACACACACAGTCTGGTACCTCAGCGGGAAGGGATGCCTCAGCATGGGCCCGCAGAGGCACCCCCTTCCACCTCACCACACCTCACCTCTACCAAACATGTCCCTGGTCCCTTCTTCTCTCTCTCTCTCTCTCTCTCTCTCTCTCTCTCTCTCTCTCTCTCTCTCTCTCTCTCTCTCTCTCTCTTTTTAATAAAATACAACACTGTCCCAGCTGACTAGCGTTGTAGTTACAGACCATAAGCCCATCTTTTTTTTTAAAACCTGGGTTCTAGGGATCTGCACTTGGGTTCTCATGCCTGCGTGGCAGACACTGAAGCCCGTCTTCCCAGGCTCCGGTGTCACGTACAGGACTTTGGAGAGAGTCCTCACCTCCAGGCTGAGTGAGGACCATGGAGGCTGAGCCCCTTGTGGTCATCTTCTGGTCATACTGACTGGATCATGGCCTCAAGTGTCACTGTGATGCTGTGTTTTTTCTGCAGGCTTTTGAAATTCAGCTCACCTGAATTGGCTTGCTGGAATTGCCACGGTGCAATCAGAAAGTGATTGCTAAAGTCATCGTGTGAGAAGTGGGTAGAAACAGGAATCCGAATTTGCCTCTGGACCACACGCGGTGAGGGACTGACCTGTCATTTTTCCAAGAACTTCTGGAGCCTTCGACTTTACGTGGCAGCCTCCAACCCGGGGAGGCTGCGGTTTTAATCTCAGAGAAGAAATTGATTCTGCCTGCAGGTTTTCCTGGGCTGACCCAGCCATCCAGGGCCCTCCATTTGCATTTCTATCAGCACCTTGCTAAGCCTGATTAAGTTCCTGAAGTTATCTGACCACCTGCACGGGTTTCAAAACTACCTCCAGCTTCCTATAATGTCTAATCAAACTTTGTTTCGGAAACAGCCATGCTTCTCGGGAATCTTTAAAGACTTTCTCCTTTCCTTTCTTTGTGAGGTCCTAGGGAAATGGTTACATTTTCTTCCCAGACGTACTCGGCTAGGCTGAACAGACATCAGCAGTGCTCTAACATGTCTGCCTTTATCAGTGTCTTCCCCAGATGGGCTGCTTTCTCGTTTGCGTCACTCTTCTGGCTTAGGACGAAGGAAGGCAGGTGTTAGAGGCAAACTTCTGCAATCCTGTCAAGTTGTGCCCTTTGGATCTAGGGGTAGAAGTCAGAAATGCTCACAGGTTTGGCCCTTTTTTGCAACTCACAGGAAACTGTGTCTCGTTCTCTCCTCCTTTAAGGACTCCATTTTGATACTGTAGCGAGATGATTTCTCTGGCCTCCCTGCCATGGCCTCTTTCTCTAAGGACTCCATCTTGATACTGTAGCCAGATGATTTCTCTGGCCTCCCTGCCATGGCCTCTTTCTCTGAGTCAGTCTTTGGGTAGAGTTCATGTTCCAGGAAGACATTCTAGGTTTACCGTGGTAGATTCACACCTCCTCTGAGACTTTCTGGAAAGTTCTGCATTGTTCCATTCATTCACCTGCCCCAGCTAGTGTGAAGCTTTCCCAGCACCTTTCTGCCTATGATTCTCATTGTAAGGGGAGCTTGTTCATAATTGGTATGTTGTGCTAGGGTGCCTGAAAAATCAGTGTGTGTGTGTTCATGTTCATGTGCCTGTGTGTGTGCTTGTGCATGCATGCGAGCGTGTGTGTGTGTGTGTGTGTGTGTGTGTTTGATCTTTTTTAAAGAGCAGAGGACATCTTACACAAATCTGATAATCATCTCAAACATGCTGGGCTCTGTCATTTACATTCCCTAACTTAGGCTCCCTTCTACATCAGGGCAAAAATAAGGGCTTGTCAGGACTTAACGGCTTAGGGCTGGAAAACTTGGTCGGATTCTGCCCAAATCCTATCCGATTTTCTTCCTCTTTTAAACCTTTAATCAGCATCAATGGTGCATGTGAACGAGTGGACACACATGCTGCTCCTCTCAACTTGATAAACACCCACAACACGGCCTCAGGAGAGATGGCGCATGTACCCACCACTGGGAGTGTTTGAAATGGATTCCCACACTGGCTCTTGCTGGCTGGACTCTTTGGAGACAGTTTGCTGTGCGGGCAAAGCCGGGAATAAAGCGGAGAAAACCTCATGCTTCCTGACTCCTGAGTTCTCTGCTGTTTGAGGCTATACAGGTCATGGAGAAGCGGAAGCCTGGTTGGGGCCCAGAAAGCCTGAGTATAGTCCATGGGACTGACACTAAAATCCACTACTAGGCCTTTCTTCCCCACCCTCTCCCCAGTTTCCAGTCTGTGCCAGAGGTTAGGAAGTTCTGAGTCTCACAGTTTTCCTTGCTGGGAGTGGAAAGGGGTGTTTGCTGCTGGGGGATGAACTACACAGTCCCTAAAGGAGTTTCCCTGGCCATCCTCGTCTTAGGGATGAAGATGTGAAGTTGACTGGAGTTCGAAGGCTGCCCAAATGAGGGGTCACACCCCGTTCTAGTGCTCTCTCTCTCTCTCTCTCTCTCTCTCTCTCTCTCTCTCTCTCTCTCTCTCATCCTGGGAGCTCAAAGATAGGTCTTGGGAGGAAGACTTGGAGGCATCAGGAGCCCAGAAGAGATGGTGGACAGGGGCAAACAGGCAGGCACGGGTTGATCATTCAGTTCCTCTGCTGAGAGCAGGTTGGCCAGCAGGCACTGGGCCAGGTAGGAGCGGCTTGAGGGGCATAAGGTTTGGGTGTGGTGTGAGAAAAGAGAGAGGTACAGAAACGGACAGTACTGGGTTTTAAATCCTAGCACATGATCAAACCCACACACAAAAAGCACATCGCCCACACAGCCACAGGGCACTGAAGAGCGCCATGCGGGTTGTGGGGCAAGCCCTTCCTTCCCCCTCCCTTCCTCCTTCTATCTTTAATAAAATGGAAACTGGTTACATCATGCACCAGACTGCAGAACTGTACGGAATCCTCTTATGATAATACATTATGTTCTTAAAGTTTTCCCTGGGGCTGCCACCTAATTTTTCCCGCTCTGTGTCTTTTCTTCCTCCCCAGCCCCGACCCCTCCTCAACCCAATCTCTCCCACCCTCTAGTTTTTTCAC
>NC_046168.1:55536462-55568962 GCF_011064425.1 Rattus rattus | reverse complement strand
TCTGGGCCACACCTTCTAGTGGAGACCTACATAAGGACATTGGAAGAAAGAAGATCCACTCCTCTTCTCCTGCTTGCACTTACTTGCCAGCACGTCTGTTGGAATCTACTTCTACAGAAGACCAGCTGAAACAGCCAGCCTCGTGGGACTGAGCAACTATAGATGCTTGGACTTCCCATAGCTGACCATTGTGGAGTTGGACTACAGACTGTACGTCATCATAACAAACTCCCTTACTATATAGAGACTATCAATGAGTTCTGTGACTCTAGAGAACCCCGACAAATACACTTTCCTTACATCATTTATATAAAGACTTTGAGACATTGGCCTACATTATTGTAGAGGTTGGCAAAGTCTAAAATATGAAAGCTGGCTAAGGTGCTGGGAGTTCTAATACAAGCTGACTGATGTCTGAAGGCAGCCCTGAGGGCACAGAGTTTTTCCTGCTTGGGGAACTCAATGTTTTCTCTGGAAGCACGTAACTGACTAGACGAGGCTTCTCCACATAACTGAGGAGAATCTGTTTACTTAGCATCTATTGTGCTCAGTGTTAATCACATCCGAAAATGCCCTTCACAGCAACATCTAGACACATGTGACAGAATAGCTGTGTGCTGTAGCCTAGCCAAGGTGACATGTAGAGTGTAGTTTAGATTTTTCAAAACCTATTTTTAATATGGGTTCTTAAACTTGTTAACCTTCATTCTAGTCCACCAGACACTAGAGGTAGTGGAAAAGAAAGGTTAATGGGATACTGTCTAGGAATTTTTTCTTTGGAGCAAATCCAATCTGGATTGTCAGGAAATCAGCAGTCTAGTTCACAGAAATCAAGCAGTGGCAGCTTGATCCACTCGCAAACACTTCATGGGTATACCAGTAGTCTAGTTCAGAAGTGTCCAGGTAGCAAACATGAATCAGCAGTGGTAGCATGACCTAGCAGAAATAGCCATGCCAAATTGGCATGAGTCAGCAGGAATGACGAGGACCATTAGGGACACCAGGAGAAGTTCTTGGCTGTGCCTCTCTCAGCAAAGAGGTGAGACCAAGAAGTGTTGCAAAGCTAGCTATGCAAGCAAGTCCCTTCATTTTCTGTTGAGTCCTCTCTCTACTCCCTCCAAACATCACATGTCCTTCATGGGTCTTGCCTCATGTGAGTCTGACTTAGCAAAACGCCACTTGAGTCTGTATCAGCTGACATCATTCTGCCAAGTGGCCAAGTCTGCAGAAGTGGCAAGAAAGGGCAGCACACCAACAGAAGGCTTTTGGTGCCTTTCTCTCTATGGAGTCATGACAAATGGAGCTCAGCTTAGCAATGTAAGGCGAACCAATACATGCGTGTAGTTAGTGAAGAATCCTTCATCACACATCCATTCATACACTCACATCTCTTCATCTGTGTCTGCTTCAGCAAAAAGTTCCTTCATGTGTCTGCTTTAGAAAAACATCAACTGACCCAACTGACTTTTTAAAGAAACCTCAAGTTTCTACTTCATGGAGTGAAGTAGAAGTGGACACAGACATTTAGGTAAAAGTTATCACATCAAAAGTTAAAGTTAGAAGAAGAGAGACATCGCTGACAACTTTATAATAACAACCATCTTTCACCTCTTCTTCATCACTGGGTTTGGTGGTGTTGAGACAATGCAACCCGGACGCTCACTGTGTAGACCTGGATATGAGATCTACATGTGTCTCTGCCTCCTGAGTATCAAGACATTTTACCACGCCCAGTTAGTTCTTCTCCACTCTGCAAATAGCTCAGCTACCTGGAAACCGAGGACTTGGGGAAGTTACCATTGAGGATAACACAGGGGTTGGAAAGATAGCTCAATGGTTAAGAGCATTGGTTGCTCTTCTGAAGGACTTGGGTTTGATTCTCAGCACCCAAGCAGTGACTTGCAACCATTTGTAACTCCAGTTCCAGACTGAATGCCATCTTCTGTCTTCTAGTATCCCCAGATGTGCAAATGGTGCACTTACATGCAGGCTAGACACCCATACACAAAAAATGAAACTAAAATTTTAAAAAGAGAAAGTAGACCCATGATTTCTGAGAGGTGCACTCTGAAAATAGAGAGAACTAATTAGCTGGAATGAAAATATTTTAATGCCATTGTGCCCAGACATTTGGATCACATATTACTTATCCAAAAGAACATAGCTATAAATGGAGTTTTAACATGCGTGGTGGTTAATTCTAGGTGTCTATTTGGAGAGGTTAAAAGATGCTCAGAGGACCAGGAAAGCATTGTTTTCAAATGAACTGTGATGGTGTGTTGGAAGAGTGACCAGTGAGAGTCCTGGATGGGAAAGATTTGCCCTCAGTGTGAGTGGCTGTCATTCCATAGGAGATAGGGGGTGGGGTGGATGGAGCAGAAGAGCTCTCTTCTGGACCTGGGGATTCTCCTTTCATGAGTTTGAGCATCACAATATCAACCTTTCTGTCTTTGGATTCAGGACTTACCCTACTGAGCCCTTGTTCTCAGACTATTAGCTGCTCCTTGAGACTTAAACCATTGACTTTTTCATTTTGTTTAAAGAAGTATGTGTGGATTCTGTCCCCTGCAGCCAATAGTAGCAATAAGATTTCAAAAACTAAAACTAAGATTCTTCTGAAGCTAAAGGAACCAGGGCTAATGGAAGAATCCAGGTATAGAAAGGGGGATGTCAGATGTCCTTGCGGGTACCAGAGGAGCCTTTGTACAGCTCCCTAAATAATGTTTGGAGCTCTGATTGTCTTTCTAAGAAAGGAATTCTTGTGAGATGTTAGCAGTGGTCCCCTGATGTGCAGGATGCCATTTTGTAGGGGAATGTGGAGAGCACAGTTTCCTGGCCTAGGAGGAAACGATGGAATAATTCTTGGCCTGGAGAAGAGGGGAAAGCTCTGGGAGCCCAGGCGCAGCCTCTGGCTTTCCTGGGAGTTTCCCTGTGTTAAAATGCATTGGTTGTGAGTCAGCAGATCCCTCGAAGCAGGGGGCTCTGTGCCCAAGTTCCTTGGCCTCATTTCCTACCGAGGACCCTGATGACTGGCAGTCAATAGTGAATGACAAGCTTCCGAAATCAAGAAGGGGATGTGGCAGGGTGAAGCAAACCCTGAGTTGGCCACAAAGCTCTTAGCTTTGGGGCTGTGTGAATAATATCCAGCCATATCCAGAGAATGTGTCCAGAAAGTGGATCTCTGGGCAGGGAATGAAGCTTGCACATTCCTAGAAAAGTAGAGCCCACTGGGGAGGCTGTCATTGCCAAGAGCATCCACACTGAGCATGGAAGGAGGGACTAGTCAGGGTTCCTGGCTGTTTTTGACATGTGAATTGCCATTTTGTCTCAAGAGCCAGGTAGATGTACCCTCTGGACATGAGAAACTATGATTTTATTCAAATCACAGGACTGGGAGTTTGAAGAGCTGGGCCCCAGCTTCTATCTCCCTACAAATGTGCTGTGAGAGTCCAGGCAAAATTGCTTGAGTTCACCAGGCTTATAATTCTTCATACAAAAATGGAGGATGGGTCTATGAAATCACGGGTTCTCTCATCTTTTTTTGTGGGGTCTTGTGGGAAGTTATTTCTTCTTGTGCATTTGAATCACTACTCATTTACTCTCATTTGAATCTGTATGATGTCCCACGTGAGATGCGAGGCAAGGCCATCTGGTTGATAGGTTTCCGTGGAGTGGGAAACATTGGGTTTGGGGCTGTAGGTTCTTAGATACACATTCTCCTCTCTCCATTCTCCTGAACAACCAAAAATGTAGTCACGGCGTAAAGTCAAGAGAGTTGTTGCTGGACTCGCAGCATTAGACAAACCCTGGGGAATGTCATTGGGAACAAAGACTTGTACTCACGTTGGTGTCCTTGACTGCTTGCTAGAAGCCTTTTCGATTTCTGCAGTTTTAGGATGTGGTGTGTGTGTGTGTGTGTGTGAAATTTTCTGAATTCGGCTTCTTAAATTGCCATTTTAATAATTACAAATGTGGCAAAGTTAGCCCAGATAGCCATTTTCTCCCCATCCTACCTATGTTAACTCTCATCCGTTTTATCTGCCATTAGCAGCTGGCAGAACTTAGGCGCTCCTATCTGAGCTGAGATGCTAACATTTGGACGGGAATGCTGGCTTGATTTGGATCCCCTAGTTTCCCACAGACAACTTTTTCTGTTCACACCAGTCCCTGCACCATCATTTTATCCCATCAGGGACGTGAGCTATTGACAGGGCTTATGGTGACACAGGCCTTGGTCACTCGGCTTAGGTGATGTCTGACTTTCTCCCCTGTGGACTTACTATTTTTCATTTTCATTGGTCAGGAGTGTGTTTACTTTTATCCCTTAGATATGTTGTCGTATCACTCCTACTTCCATGTCCTAGTAACTCCTTCCCCATATCCTTATGTGGGACTAAAATGCCATAATTAAACATGGTGCTTTGGGCCTGTGGTGGTGGGTCTTAGGTGGCACCAACAGGTTCTATGTAGGTAGGGCTCTAGTTGAAGTTCTGGGAAGCCAGAGAACAGGCAAGTGCAGTGGAAGGGGAGGGGACTAAGATGGGAAGGCAATACTTGGCTAGGATGGAGGAGCAGGTCAATTAGGGGGCTTGGAGGAAGGGGGTTTGCAACAGATGTGGGGTGAATTGGGAGGAAAGGAGACCACGTGCGAAGGGGTATTCTCTTACATCCTGTTTCATCAACTACCCCACAGTCCCTCACTGATGCTCAGGACATGCTCTGTGGCCACGAAAAGCTGGTGGAATGACCAGTTTGCTAGACTCTCAGACCACAGCTTTGATTTCATGGTCAGCATCGTGACCATAAATAGACAAGAAGCCATTTAAACGCTGCCAAACTGTCAGGGGTGCATTCACGTGCGTATTCCTACCTGGCCACATTTTCTGGGATCTAAGAATGTCTGCAGCTACTACGGATCAGAAGGCCGACTGTCCAGGTGCTCGCTGGCCCGTGTCTGCCGGAGACCCTTCTTCAGGCTTGTCTTCATGCTGCCCCACTCTGTTCATTAGGGGTCTGCCATAGAGCTATTGTTCCAAGGGGAGGGCTCTGGGTCATTCTGCTGCCTTCTTCAAGTTGCAATGACTTTTAACAGGCAACATCTGACAGTGCGGGAGCCCCTTGCAGCCCTGGGTGAAATTATGATAACAAGAGAAAAAAGCTATTACCGCCTTCATTATGCAAATGATATTAAGATAGGCTCTGTGGATTGCCCCTGGCTATGCTATAATCTCCATGCAGTGATTATAATGTGTCAAACTTAGTCATTTTGATTATGACATGTTAATTACATGCCATCCTCATGTAGACACGAATGTTAGTCCCAGTAAGACAAAACACAAATTGGGGCCATTGTTAGCTGGTTAGTTGTGTGCACGTTTTAACTTTTTTCTTATTAAATGGATTAGAGGATTTATAAGATATGTAATATTATTGCAGGCTAATCAGATACTGTCTAGTTCTTCTGGCTCCAGAGAGAAGAGTCAGGGTTGGGGCTCACTTAGACTTTCTGTCCTCTAGAGCTGTTGGTGAAGACAGATTGGGTGGTTGGGGCTGAGGATGGGGTAGGAAAAAACCTGAGCTGGGGTTGGGGGCAGGTGAAAGGTTATGGATGGAATGTAAGGGAAGCTTACATACACACATACAAACACACATACACATACACAAACACATACATATATACATACACATACACTCACATACACACACATATACATACACAAACACATACACATATACATACACACATACACACACACATATACATATACACATACATACACACACACATACACATACACATATACATACACACATACACACACATATACACATACACACATACATATACACACATATACATACACACACATATATATATACACACACATACACATATACATACATACACATACACACACACACACACACATACACGCCATGCCACTATAGGCAGAACTGCCATTTCCGTGTAGTGGGAAGGTTGGCCTGACCTTCAAGGAAAATACCATATGACTGCTAGGTGACCACTGAGAGGAAGATCTTCATTTTATACATTCATGCATCAGTCCAGTCTAAAGCCCCAACGTGGGCTCCTCTATTGGCTCTACTCTACTGGTTTTCCGGTCTGCTTGTCTCACCTACCAAAGCATTTTGGATTCCATCAAAATATGTTCTGCAACGTTTTCTCCAAGTAAACTTGGAATTTCTATTTTTCTGGGCTTAAATGACATCTAAAATAATAACCAAAGCTGATATTTATCTAGCATGTTTTTATTACTTTTTTAAAAAAAGAAAACTACGTTCTATTTACCGTGACAAGGCAGCTATGTGTGTCACTATATATAGTTTCACGGCAAATCTACCAAATATATTTGATTAGTATACCCAGATAATAGAAGAGAAAACCGAGGTGCACTCAGCTTCATTCAGACTCACCAAAGCCCACCCTTTTTATTTTCAGAATAATGTTCGGTCTCCGGATAAACATGTTCTCCTGTGGTCCCGGAAGCTCCCTTCTGTGGGAGGTTGTACGGTTATTAACAAATATATTCTGTCTGCAGAGGAGACTCGTACCTCCCTGCTTGAGTGCGTAGCCTGCTTTGTTCCCGTGAGTGACACTCAAGTGTGGAACTCACCCAGTCAGATGTGAGAAGACAAGAACGGTGCCCAAGCTACGGTCATAGGGTTCCTCCTTGCCCCTTTCTTGTGCCCATTAAGATGTCCCCTCAGTGTGGGTTCCCAAACAAAGAAGGCCTAGCTTGAGCAAGTCTGAAACCAGCGGGTTACAGGTTGTTACTGGTGTGTGACACAGAGTCTGGGTTCATTTGTTATTCCAGCATGACAGAGCCGGTTCTGACGGATATGCCGTTCAGCTCAGCTAACCCCTAAGAATTCCCTTCTGCCAGCAGCACCCTCTCCTGGATCCGGCCACGGTCCTTTCTTTCTCTCTGGCTGTCCGGTTAAGCTTTGAGACAAGCCCTGTGCTTACACTTGTTCACGTCCCTATCCTTAAAGCTGCTCAGGCACATGGTAGATTCTTAACCATGTGAGCGCCTACCTAATTCATGATCATTGCTTTCCCTGTCCCCAGCCCCTGAGACTATTTCACTGAGACCGCAGGCCATAGGCTCCGGTGCTTTCCCACCCATTTCCACCCCCTTGATAACCACTTTCTTCTGAAAGCTATTATCTGATTTGTTTTTGCATTTTGTTTGCGTGTTTCCATCCATGTGCTGGAAGGATAGTGGGAAGTATTGGTTTGTGTACATCTGGGCTTGGGAATGGTTGCTAAAGAACATTCTATCTGCCTTGTCCCCAAATAAAGGGCTGGACCAGAGGAGCCCTTCAGGTCTTTCCCAATCTGAAAAGCCAAGAGTCCAGCTAGGGGGTTCCTAGTAGAGCCATGACTGGCTTCAGGAGCTGAGCTTTCGGTCACAGCCTTGGTGGGGTCAAAGGGCAGGGCCAGAGTGGCGATGAAGCCAATGAGGGGCCTAGGGCTCAAGCGTGAACAAGAACTCACTAGCGGGGCCTATGCAGGTGCTTCATGTCTAATGCTTAGGCCTGGGAGACTCTCTCCCTT
Source organism: Rattus rattus (assembly GCF_011064425.1). Lineage (NCBI taxonomy): Eukaryota > Metazoa > Chordata > Mammalia > Rodentia > Muridae > Rattus > Rattus rattus. The sequence continues at coordinate 55,561,383 of NC_046168.1, read as the reverse complement.
CTTCTCCTTAGCCTCAGTTCCGTGAAGATGTAGTAAGAGGTGCAAGGCTGCCATTTAAATACACAAAGTAGAATAAATCAGGTGCAGATCAATGGGTGAATCTTGGCCCTCTCTGTCCAAATACCTACCTTTCCTAGCTCACGGCAGGGGAAGGGCCCTCACTTAACCTTGATGCGTTCGTCTGGCATTGGCTTTAGGATTCTACAGCCCCCTAGGAGAATGTAGACTTGTCAGGCAGCCAGGGTGTCACGGAAGCTAGTCGAATCTGAATTCGTGCAATAGGACATAACTCCTGGTACTTCAAAGAAATTTTGTAGGACAAGAGGTATTGAAAGGGAGGGGCTCAACAAACACTGGCCTCTGGGCCTGGGTCATCAGACACCTCCCTCCATCTGAGCAGGTTCCTAAGGGATGCTCCCTGGCCTTGGGAGACAAGACAGGATTTGATCTCACATGGACACTGGGAGAGCTCCTCACCCCCCCCCCCAGGTCATTGCCCCCATAGCTATCATTGCTCAAGTTGTATTCATCCTGCCATTGGAGGGCCGCCTCTCCTGCACAGACCCTGCTCTGCTCTTTTGAGTTGTGTCTTCAGGGACTAACTCCTTCCCCTGCCTTCAGCCTTGAAGAGAAACTCCCACCCAGTTCCTCTGCGAGCACATCCGCCGGATGCCTGATAGCAAGTTAAGACAGGGTAAGGGACAAGGGGAGAAAAGTTAATTTAAGGGGAAAATTATCTTTGTTCGCTGCTAATGGAACCTGTAAATTAGGGCATTTAATTACCAGAGAGCATTTGCTCACTTTGGATGCTAATATTTACATTCTCGACTGCTCCGAAAACATGAAATCTGATGAATTGGCAAAACATTTGTACTCCCCCCCCCAATTAATCAAATGAGCTATGATGGGGCTATTTATAAGTCTAGTTAAGCACATCTCCCCGGTGAGGGACTGTTCCTCCCACCTCCTCACATTCGTGAGCTCTCGCAGATGTTCCGTGGCTCACCTAGATACTCAGCTCCAGAGGACCTCAGTGGGAAGGTGTTTGATCTATTTCTATATTTAATGACACATTTCATCAGAGTGGAATAAAGCACAGTACCACCTCTGTCAAAATCCTATTTCAATGATAATCCCTTCCATTGTGTAAGCCCTACTGACTCCCATGGTGCCTTCTGTGGTGTAAGCCCTGCTGACTCCCGTGGTGCTCTTACCAAGAACAGCTCGCCTCCAACTTGGCTGAAAGCCCCAGCTTCGAACTTCAGGGGGCACTGCTGATGCATTTGTATGGAGCCCTTTCCCTTACAAGAACATGGCTGGTAAGAAATCATTCGTCTGGGAGGACAGGGGGCCAATGGACAGACCCAGGAGAAGCACCGTCGGCCATCTTCAGACCAAAAGTCCTCCTCCTTCTGGCTGTTTAGGTCTCGAGTGAGCTCTTGTCTTGGATGTTTAACCTGATGGTGACCTACCTTATCCTTGCTCAGTCAATCTCAAAGGCTCCCTTCCAGTCCAGGGACACGGTGAGAGGTGACGGAGGCCTCTGCTTCATTCTACCTTCTCACTAGCTATTCCGCTCACATAAACACTGGTCCTTGTGGTTCCTTAGGCTTCGAGAGCATAGCCAGGCCAGTTCGTGGCAGGAAGGATGACACAAGCAAGAGGTACCAACTCGATTTTCTACACTAATGAGTGTCTGGGGAAGGAATCTGGGCCGTGGCTCTTGCTGTCTGGGATCACCTTAGGGCATTTGTGAGGCCACGCCCCTGTCTCGTAAGGTGGGTGCAAGGCGAGGGTCTCTGTGCACAGAATATGGCTGACTCTTACTGAATACTATAATCTGAATATATGTTGAAATTCTGACTCCCCAGGTAATGATTTTAGAAGATGGGACCTTCACGAGGGGATCAGATCATGAGATGGGGAATCCTGCTGAATGAGATTGGAGTCTGTTAGTCCGACTTTCTCACTGTCATCAAAAACACCTGATAGAAACTATGTTGAAAAAAAAAGCCCGTGGTTGGGTCATTGCCTTGCTGTGTGGTGAGGCTGCGTACCGTGGTGGGAGCAAGGCATCTCACCTCTTGACGGGCAGGAAGCAGAAAGTGCAAGAGGAAGGGGACGTGCCAAGATGCATCCCTTCAAGGTATCATTTCTGCCATAGCCCACTCCCTTCAGCTAGATCTCTCTCTGACTTCTCACTATGCTTCTCATAACGGCATCCGATTATGAGTTCATCCGTAGACTCATCTCTTAGTCTACGGAATTCAACCCTTGGGCTTCAACCACTTTTTGACAACTAAGCCCCTATGTGATGCACAGGTGTATGTGAAGGCAAAACACCCATACAAAATATAAAAATAAGCTTGAAAAACGGTGACCCCCACGTTGGGCACAGATTCTGACCTTGTCGTGATGCACTATTCTGAAATTCAGAGGTTTTGAGGCTAAACTTACATTCCCAAGGCCCCCTGACAGCTGGTGCTCCTTCCACCTGAGCGTGATCTGGTATGCTTGTGTCAGAACCGGAAGGGTGAGGAGGTGTGGAACCACGGCCAGGGCTGTTTCTCTTAGGGTTTGACTAATGTTCGAGGAGATCTTGTGGACAGACAGACACCTTGGGCTGTGAAGTGAACACCAGCTCCCACGGTGTTCAGGGGTAGGTGTGGAAGGCAGACATGACCCCCTCAGTCCCTGGATTGCAGCTAGAGGTTTAAACAGGGGTAAACACTTATATTCAGTGGGTCCACTGTAGCCTACCAATTCCCACACGTCATGGCTGGTCATCGAGATGTTGCTAGCTGGCTGAGAGTGTCATCCTTGGAGGTCCACCTGGGTCACACACTTGGAACCTCACACCACTTTTGCCAGGATCTCTCTTTGATATTATGCCATTTCTTCTTAGTACCAATGGGAGGTTTTGGTTTCCTGTGTGAATTCTGGCTTGTCCTCTCATCTATCTGCTTAAAGCCTGCACTGCTGTTTCAGGTCACGCATGCCTGGATATCTTCAGAAGGGAACCTTCTCTGTCCATGGGGATGTTTCTCATCTACGTTGAAATAGAAGTAGGAACTGGCAGGGGGCAGAGCTACGATGGCTTCTTTACTATGGGTTTCCTGTATGTTGTTGCCCCAACCAATTATAATTTCTCATAATTATACATACAAAGTTGGAAGCCCAGAAGCCATATGTGCTTAGAATTAAGAGTTGTTCCATGCTTCAGGATTTCTCTTCCTTAGAACATAGGATTTCAATTCCTTAGAACATAGTTTATTGTTCTAAGGAATTGGGCCTAAAGGTGCCAAATGGGCTTGAGCCCCACAAACCTTATTCTGGGAGCACACGCAAAGCTCGTGAGACTCAAGAAGGCTTATCTTCAATTTTCAGAAAAGGGAAAAGTAGAGGTCAGAGGTCACTGTCTCCTGGATTATGAGGAGGCAGAAAGGACACGCAACTATATCCGGTCTCGTGTTCTGCATTTGTGCTCCAGATATTGTATGTTATAAATTGCTTGTGTGCCCTGTGTTACATGATACCTCACTATCTGTGGCTTACAGCAATGAGCCTTTGTTACAGCAAACAGTCGCAGGAGGTTAGAAGTCCAACTCGGGAGTATCTCAGTTAAGATCTTTGGTAAGCCTCTGATGGTCCCGGCTGCAGCCACCTGCGTGCCCCAGTTCTAAGTAGGCAGCAGATCTCCCCTACTGGGTCTCATGACAACTGGTTTCTTCTAGAATGGATGGGCCATGGGAAGAGAGGAGAGAGGAGAGAGGAGAGAGGAGAGAGGAGAGAGGAGAGAGGGAGAGGGGAGAGAGGAGAGGGAGGAGGGAGAGGGGGGAGGGGGGGGAGAGGGGGGGGGGGGGGAGGGGGGGCGGGAAGGGGGGGAGGGGGGGGGGGGGGGGAGGGGGGGGGGGGGAGAGGGGAGAGGGGAGAGGGGAGGGGGGAGAGAAGGGGGGGGGGAGGGGGGGGGGGGGGGGGGAAGAGGAGAGGGGAGAGGGGGAGGAGAAGGGGGGAAACGAGGGGAGGGGGGAGAGGGGGGGGGGGGAGAGGGGGGAGGGGAGAGGGGAGAGGGAGAGGGGGAGGGGAGGGAGGGAGAGGGGAGAGGGGAGAGGGAGAGGGAGAGGAGAGAGGGAGAGAGAGAGAGAGGGGAGAGGGGAGAGGGGGAGGGGAGGGGAGAGGGGAGGGGAGAGGGGAGAGGGGAGAGAGAGAGAGAGGGGAGAGAGGGGGAGAGGGGAGAGGGGAGAGGGGGGAGGGGAGAGAGGAGAGAGGGGGGAGGGGAGAGGGGAGAGGAGAGGGGGGGAGAGGGGAGAGGGGGGGGGGGAGAGAGGGGAGAGGGAGGAGAGGGGGGGGAGGGGAGGGGGGGGGAGAGAGGAGAGAGGAGAATGGAGAGAGGAGAGAGGAGAGAGGAGAGAGGAGAGGGGAGAGAGGAGAGAGGAGAGGGGAGAGGGGAGAGGGGAGAGAGGAGAGGAAGGAGAGAGGAGAGAGGAGAGGATGTTTTGGGACTTATACCCTGACCTCAAAATGCCGCTCTATTCCTTGTATTATAGTCTATAGGTGGACTGGTGACAGCCATCTTGCAGGCTGGATACTGGTCATTTCTTCTTTCCTCCCCTCAGGCTGTTAGGGTGTTTATTTATTTATTTATTTATTTATTTTTTTGAGATAGTACCATGCTATGTAGGATAGACACGCCTCAAATTTGAGATCCTCCTGTCTCAATCTTCAGAGTGCTAGGATTGTGGACATGCACCCCCGATGTCTGACACGGTACACGTCTCATACATGCGATAGACTGGGGGGCGTTATGCCTCACTCGAAGGCCTGACTCCTGAGGTAACAGTGTGAGCTGACCTATAGGCTGAAATAGGAAAGGTAAGCTCGATGTTTAAGAAAATTAGGTGCCAAGCAACCAGAGCTTCCAGGACTAAGCCACTACCTAAAGACTATACATGGACTGACCCTGGACTCTGACCTCATAGGTAGCAATGAATATCCTAGTAAGAGCACCAGTGGAAGGGGAAGCCCTGGGTCCTGCTAAGACTGAACCCCAGTGAACTAGACTGTCGGGGGAGGGCAGCAATGGGGGAGGGTGGGGAGGGGAACACCCACAAGGAAGGGGGGGAGGGAAGGGGATGTTTGCCCGAAACCGGAAAGGGAATAACACTGAAATGTACATAAGAAATACTCAAGTTAATAAAAAAAAAAAAAAAAAAAAAAAAAAAAAAAAAATTAGGGACATCCCACCTCTTAAACTTTGCAAATTAGATGTCATAATTGCTTTCCTGACAAGAAGAAACACATTTCTTAGTATCTTAAATACTTTCTTGAGCCCAAGTGACCCTCTGTGCCTCCTGTCCTTGGGCCTTTTCTACATGTCTCAGATCACCTCTCTTAGCTTCTCCAGGAAGGAAAGCTCAAATGATCAGCCCATTAAGATAACTTTGGAACCATTTAAGATGGGCTATTTCAAAAGGTACCAAATTCCCTGATCTTATAACTGAACCATTTAACTAGATCATCCTGTAAAGAGCAGATGCGTTAAAAATACCAGTTAATTACTTTTTTTTAATTCCCAAAGCACAAATAAGTCCTAGTTAACTGTCTTTGCACATTTATATATTTAGAAATCAGGTGTAACTCTGTCGAAGTCACAGAGAGGCAACAGGCACGGGAGTTAAAGACAACCGACTGTAGGTGGTGACATTGGTGTCTGAAGAGACTTAAGACCCCTCAGAACTCACTGATGCATATTTTTAATGAAAAGCCCTAGGAAGAAAGTAGATGAGCCTAGGCCCCTAACAGTTCCTTTTTAAAGACTATATCTTGGGTCTAAGCAAGGCAGAGAATCTTGATTGGAAACATCAACACTCGGAAATGTTAATTAAGCCACAGTTTCTGCCTGATGACTAAGGTTCCAAAAGCAGGCTTGATTTACATCTTGGAAGCAATTAGCATAAACAAACAAACACCCAAGGAGTGGAATCTTTAGTAAAATTATGAAATCTTAGAGTTAAAAATGGTAATCTCTTTTTTCCCTTTATATTGCATTTCAAAGCTGGTAACATGACCAAGGACCTCCAAACATCTATCCATGACCTACTGAGAAAGAGAGAGAGAACAGGTTTTTATGGTTCCCATCGACATCTGCCTCACTTTTAAAGAGGTATCATGCTTTTTAAAAAATTTAGATAGCTAGGGACCACAAATATGCATGCCATTATGGAATGAACACACAGTAAGTCCAGATGCAGTAGGTTTCACCTACCAATGTACAATAGCCCCAAACCCTTTGTCATCTTATAGGACCTGGGCCTCATCTCGGTGTCTGGTGACTTCTTCTTGGACCACAGGAGGAGGACTGGCCATCTGATGCATGGTTAGTCTTGGTCATCAACTTGACACACCCTGCTTTCATGCCTGCCTCCAGGTTCCTGCCTTGGGTTCCTGCTCTGAACTTCCCTTCACGAGACTGTGATCTGTAAACTACACAAACTACTTTTCTCTCCAGGTTACTCTTTGGTCATGGTGTTTACGAGAGCAATACAGAAAGAACTAGGACAACTGGGTTTTTGGATTATCAACAGACGAAGATGGGTGAAGTGGGAAGAGAGATCGTTGCCAGAGGCAGGCAGGACAGTAGTGAAATGTGCTAGGCATAGGTAGGAGTGGGCACAGACAAGGAAGTACCTGTGAGCTCAGAGATGCATGGTGGGCTGAGGTGAGCAGCCTCAGCCAGACTCTTGGCTTTGGAGGGAGCTGGTGCCCCCCAACTCACTTCAACGTCACTTAGTCACCTTTTCATTCAAAAGACAGTAAAGGAAAAACACACGCAAACAGTAAGGGAAAGAGACACGTTGGTGGGAGAGCTCTAAGACCATCTTGATCTGAACGTCTACAAATATTTAGCATGACATAGAAAGGTCATGGCTATGGTTCTAGTACATCCCCTCAGGCTGAGACTTCACTTGCATCGAGGGTATATGAACAGAGAGAGCCTTAAGGAGGTCACTTGCCTATGACTGGTACCTTAGTGGGGACGTTATCTCTCCACTCCCCTGTGAGGACACAGTGTTTGTCCCCTCTTCACTCCTTTGCCTGCTGTCATGTGACCATGCCACTATGAGGAAAACACTGCTGATAAAACAAACTCTCAGCACACACTGGACCTGTCGTACTTCAGTCTTGGGCTCTCCAACCTCCAGATTCATGGGGAAACAAACCTCTATTCATTATAAATTGTACAGTCTTGAGTATTTGTTATGGCGGCACAGATGGACTCAGAGTCCCATGTGGGGCATCCCATATTTTAGGAGTCAATTTTCAGACACTAAGTTAAAGAAGTCTAATTTCTATTTATCCTGACATGGCAAGAAGACTGCTTATCTGGGCCCACGTCCTGGCTGAACACTATCTTTCTGGAGAGACTACAAATGAGACATGATCGTATGTAGCTGTGGGTCAGGCCAAGAAGTGACGGCCAAGAAGCCAAGTTGCTGTTTTTGACTAAAACATGGGAAGAGAATAGGAGAGTTAGGTCGGGTGAGGAGACAATTGGGGAAATCCTAGACTGATAGTAGCCTTCAAGCCAAGCCCTAGGTCACAGTTTTGGTGGAATCAAGAAATCCTATGAATATAGAAATACAAGGAGAATGGCCACTTTTAATGCCAGAGAGGGGTGTACAGGCACGGTTAATATATTAATTCTTCCGGCACCAGGGAGCAGACTGTTTTCTCAGAGTGTCTAGATTATTGGATGCCGTTTGGGTTCACAAGAAGAGTTCCTTGTGCGTTGCTGTTTTCTTCATAAATGCCATTTCTCTTAGAGTGACCAGAACTCTAATTTTGGAGCTGAAGATGTAGCTCAGTTAATAGAGTGCTTACCTTGTGTGCATGAGGTACAGGCTTTGATTCTGAGCCTCAGTCCCCAGGAGTTATCTGCAGAAGGTCAGGTTCTCAAGGTCACCTGTGGCTATAGAGATAGTTTGTGACCAGCCTGGGAGACCCCATCTAAGAACCAAACCAAATGAAACCCAAGTAGAAAAATGGTAACTCTAACTCAGAAAAGATTATGACGAACTCATTTCATCAAAAAATGACTGGGACCCTTGGCTAACTTCTACTGCAAGATCAGACAGGTATGTGGGTTCAGGATCATCAAGTGATGCCAGGTCGAGTGAGACCTTCAGCAGCACTGGGAGCTAAGGCTTGGTCAACTATTAATGCCTTATTTAAGGACAGGCCTGAGGTGGTGAGGTCATCTTCTAAAGGGCAGCCTTTGACTTTCAGAGGTGGAGCCAAGAGCTGGTTCTTTACTCAAGAGGATTTCTACATAGAGAACATCAGCTCACCAAATGGGAATAAGAGTGGATTTTTCTACCTTTCTCTGAACGCCTAGAGCTTGTGGAGGAGGAAAAGGAAGAATCAGGCTCTAGATCAGAGCACGGGCACTGGATCCAGCCCAACCACAATAGGCTTCATACCTGTGACACTGGAGCCAGCCTGTCACCTACAGTCTTTAAACCCAAAGACACACGAATATAACTTGGCTCTAATTCTTCCTTGGAGAAGAGAGCTAATAATAAGACCCATTCCATAAAGGCATGGAAAGGACTAATGGAGTGAACATGTGCGAAGGCTTTAATACGGTAGTTGGTGAAGACTTCAGTGTCAGCTGTCAACTTGTCACTTAGCCCAGGGGACATTAGGTATTATTGCGCTCAGGCTTTGAGGAAAGAGGCTTTCTTTCTGCTCCTTGCTATAAGGTGGAAAAGGAACTGTAATTGATTTCTATCTGGGTGCCTATTGTCTACGAATTACCATGCAAATGACAGGAGTCAAAGAAATTAAGCAGAACCAGCAATCCTGTTGGATACCTGAATTCCATCCAGTTCTAAACCTTGACTTGAATTTGGCTGATAAATCTAGTGTTTGATAGTGTTGCTACTGATTCCAGAGTTTAGCCCTGCTACTGTATGTGATGTGTCCTGGCTTGACAGGTTATGCGACCCTTATTAATCATGGTGGAGGAAGAGGCTTCAGGGGAAGGGAACAGATCGGAGAGAGCCATTCTTTCAGTGCATCATTATTAAATGTTTAAAGTTCTCTCAATCCCAAGGCCAGGACTTGAGTTAGATTCCACAGAGATAACTTGTTGAATGTTTATTTTTTTTTATTATGTGAAATTTATTTCAGACACATGGCTGGATGCATTATCGAATAGCTTAGATCAATTTTTACTTCTTGTGAATGAATTTGTGTAAGCCTGTACTCAATTAAGTTAGGCAAATATTTTCTGAAAGCTATTGTGTATTAGACATAGTCCTAGGACACAGAGATGACCAAGACATGTCTGTCCTTGAGATCTCATAGCCTGTTTGAGGATATTAATACAGAGGGTTATGGTATGAACCCAGAGGAGGGCACATAGCCAGCCAGAGGGTTGGGAGGTCTTCTCAAGCTTCAGCCTCTTCTACAACCCCCTTTCTCAGCTTCGTTCTTTTTAGCCAAGGCTAAATCCTTGCTCTTTGTACTTTGTTTGTCTCCTCACCTGACCATGCCTCAGAGAGGCCTTGGCCCTTCCTTTCTGTTTCCCCTTTGTGTCAAGTCTCCATCTTTCCAGATCTTTCGGTTCCTAGTCCTCAGTTATTTGAACTCTCAGAAACATTGAATAAAATCGCTCCCCTTAACTCTGGATTAGTCAGCTTTCATCACTCCAATGATATACCTGAGGTGGCTCCTATTATGAAGAAGAAAGGTTTCTTAAACTCACAGTTTTGGAGAGCATGGAACTTACATTGGTTCAACCCTAATGTAGGCCTGTCCGCTTCTTTGTCATACCATGGCAGATGACAGTGGTGGGGATGTCTGAGAGAGGAACCAATGACATTTTCAGAAGGAAAAGAGTTGAGTAGGGCTACACTCTGGCTTTGATGACAACCCTCTTGTGAGGAGTGTCAAGTAGTAACACCAGAACCACCTGAACCTCTTCTGGGGGCAGGGCCCTCATGAACAGGGAGAATGGAAAAAGCAGGTGTGGTCAAGTCATGGTGTTAGGGTGTATGTGTGGAGGAGATTGCCCCTTTGCTTCTTGTGTTTCTGCTTTCGGCTCCACAGAGGAGCCCTTGTACAGATTTGGTCAGCTCCTAGGGCAGGCAGAGGGTAAAGAAGATGATGGGAAATAGTGTATCCAGTCTCTAGTCTCAGTCCAGACCCTACTGGAGGGCTCTCTAGTTTCAAGTGTGCCATCCGAATGGAATTTACATAGGGCCAGGAGTCTGGTACCACTCTGGAGGTCACCTTCTTCACTGCCTATGATATCTTCACAGAGAGGGAGAAGGTGAATCTGAGTGAGTCATTTCCCAGAACCCTGCACCTACCTTCACTCTTGGCCTGACCCATTTTCTCCGCCTACAGTGTGACTCTGATCATCCTCCCTCTGCTCTCCCTCCTTGCCTAGAGGCTACCAGAGTTCATTAGATTAAAAAATCTATAAACTGCTCATACCTTGGAGGTATGTGCTCTATAAGTACAACGTAATGATAATAATGCTACAATAATTACCTTGATTAATTTATGCGTAAGATAGAAAAGAAGATTCTTAATTAAGAAGCACTTCGACATCATCAACAGAGGCTCCCGTGTATTGGTAAGTGATACCACAAGCAGGAATCCCAACTTGGGGTCAGGTTGACATGATAGGGAATTGGCCATCTTTGCTCCAAGTGACTTGTGCTGCACCCTCACTTAAAAACACTCATTCCCAAATTTCCTTCTGTCCTATCTCACAACAGAGAGTTGGACGATGGACCGGATCCTTAAAAGACCTGTAAACTCAAAAAGAAGACTTGTAGAGGAGGAGGCATTGAGGGCTTGCTGGCTCCAGCTCTCCATGAGGGATCTGAGTGGCTGAGGACCACAGTTAAAGGAGTTAGCTGCTCCTGGCCTCAGGAAACTGGGTAGGTTTGACATTACCCATTTATGATTTGGATGCCAACCTTGGTGGGAGGTCTGAGCCTGGCCCACGATGCACAGAGCTCTGCAGCTCAGAAGGAGGTTGTGACCCTTGAGACACTGGGCTACGCTGTAAGTACCAGTCCTCCTATTTGCTCCTCTGACTTTCCTTTCTGTACTCATCTGCTGCTCTAGTCCCAGCCTTTCTGCATGGAGAGCCTGCCAGTCATTCTGGTATCTCATCTGCCCCTCCACTGTGTGGAGTGTCTGTGCTCCTGACTTGTATACTAACCCTGCCTCAGTCCTTGCTGGGACTGTCATCATTTATGTTCAGAGCCCTAGATGAAAGCCTGGGCGATCATTTCTCAGATGCTCCAGAGTCACAGCACGGCGGCTGTCTGCCACCCCAAGTAGTGCCAGTGCCAGGGCTATTTGAAAGGAAGAAGACAAGTTGCTTACAGACTCCCCTTCACCTCTTATAATTCCAGTGACTCTGACGTAACTCAGACGGGCTCTTTCCTTCCCTAGATACCACCTGAGGTCCGTCTCATAGCCCTTCCTTCTTCTAGTGACACTTTCTGTATTGCCAAGGCCCTGTTAGGTGTCAAATACATTGAGTCTAGCTGAGCCATCAATGCTTAAGAACAACATCTCTCCTGAGTGCTGTCAGGTATTTTAGAGTTCTCGTCCACAGGACTGGCTGGACAGGTTTTTAAAGACACGGGCTGGTGGGGAGAAAACCTACAGTGCGTGGAGTTCATGGTGACTCTCCAATCACACGTCCTTTGGCATCCCAGGGTATCCTATGGATGGTCTTTGAGAGGCCAGAGAGTGTACGCTCGCAGAAGCGCCCACGCTTATGCTTCCGTCTCAGGTTTTCTAAGTCTCCTATAGTAAGCAAACCTGTCGTGTGGAGCTCGAGTTGGGAGCTGGCGTACCAGTGTGAGCAGGTGTGCACTCGTGCTAGAACTAGAGCTCAACACTCTACCTTTCTCTTTGGCTTACTCTCAAGTGTTTAAAATGGGACACACTCAAATCCTATAGGCCGAGAAATCCCCCTCAGTCACTTGTCTGAGGTGCAACCTCTGGTCAACTAAGCTACTGTCATCACCTCCATGTTTAAAGAGGGACAGTGATGCTTAGAGGGTCTGACTGGCTCACCCAGCTCCTAGTGAAGGCAAGAGAAGGAGCCCAGGCCTCTGTCTTATGCCACAGGGATGAGCTGAAGGATAGCCATTGCTCTTTACTTGGCCTCAGCCGGCACCCAGGGCTTTTCCTCGCCAGCCTCAGAACCTATCCTTGGGTAGGCACATCCACCGTGGCTTGTTTTATGCGCTGGGTGCTGTGGAAAGTTGCGTGCACTGCACTTTGCTCACAAAGTGAGAAAGAACTGCTGGAAGGCTTCTCTAAGTGTCCCAGCATTCTCTGTGGGGACAAGAAAGCCCACGCTTTCATCATGATCACATGTGTGCTGTAGAGTCAGTAAGCAAGGCAGAGCACAAAGTGGCATGAGAGCAGGAAAGTACTCTTGCCAGAGGAGACATCCCTGGCTGAGGGAGTGTGGGCCTTGGAACCAGCTCTCCCATCATCACCCCACTCCGACTTTGGCCTGGTGACTCTCCCTCCCTCTCTGTGGAGCAAAAGGGCCGGTAGCTATTGCTTTCTAGATTCTGGTTATCACAGCGTTCCCTTGCATATTCATGTGAACAAAATGGCCTCAGCCACAGGGAAGTAGGGCTCTGCCTGGGAAAATTTGCATGGACCAGAAATCAAAGCCTTCAACCACACAGAAAGAAGAATTTGGGAGTGGAGACTCTAAGGTATCATTGTGGGGAGAGAGGGGGACGGTGTTGGGAGCTGAGAGATATGCTAAGCACCCTTGTGTGGACACACCCTGTGTGGGATCTGCCGAGGTTGGGTTGTCTGGGCTGGGCTTGCAGAAAGCTGTGCACATGGGTGTCTGTGCACATGGGTGTCTGTGGGAATTAGCTGTGCATGTGGGTGTCTGCGCACGTGGGCACGGCAGGCACCCAGTACCCACCACAGACTCCAGGTATAAACTTATGGGGTCTGCGGGCTCACTTGTGGCTGGCTATTTAGTTTTAATGCCTAAAACCAATTTTAAATAAAATGAAGTCGTCCCCCTAAATATTCTATATGGGGTTTTCTGTTTTTTAGAGGGACATTTTCAGGACTAGTTTCACACAGGTTTAGCCGAAAGGGAAATTAAACTCTACATTTAAATGGAGATTACGCACAAAGGAATCCATTAGTTTCAATATTTCTCAGCAGGAGGGCTCAGAGTTATTTAAATAAGTTTAGATATTAAACCTAAAGTAGCCATTAAAGCAACGTGGATTTGTTTGCCTATTTTTTTCCCCAGAAATCTTTTCTTTCCAGCTGACTGAAAAAATCTATTGCTTAACCAATGGAGGGTATTTTAATGTATTAAAAAAAAAATCCAGGGACTTTTTAATATAGCACTTCCTTTGAATTTTTAAGTACCATATCACTGTATAGTTATTATAGCCTGGGTCACCTTTTGGACAGATTAAACTGCAGGATTTCCCCTTCCCCACCCCCACCCTCTGCAGACCAAGGCTAATATAAACACCGACATTAAACCATATTGGCTATGGAAGAGTCTTTGATTGTCATTGAGATTATTTTAAAAGTTATTTAGGTCCCCCTGTTACATCTCTGCAAACCACTGAGAAAATGTTGTACTAGGATTTCTCTCTGCGACGTTTCTTTGGGGATTCATAAATATTGATTGTACCGTAAAAAATTGATGGAATCTTGAAACAGACTGCAGTTGAGGCAGCTGGGGAATTTACTCAATTTTTCTCAATCGCTGCAGTCTATAAAAAGAGGAGATTTTGCAAATTGTTTCTCACCTTGTCTTTTTAGTATTTAATAGCTCTCAATTCTATAGCCTCCCGAACCACGCGCCGGGCATGTTTTCTATCAAGACAGAATCAGGTCTCTTCAATGAGAATTAAAAGGTGAGAGCACTGTGAACGGTTAATCGCCAACCTCCTTGGTGCTCTCTCTCTCTCTCTCTCTCTCTCTCTCTCTCTCTCTCCCTCTCTCCTCTTCCCACCTCCTCAGTTGTCAGTGTCCTGCTGTTATGGGATGATTGATCTACCTACTCCTGCCTCCCGGGTGCCCATTCAATGCCCAGGGTTCCAAGGGAAGAAAGGTGAAAGAGCTAAGGGAGGTCAGGCCTACTGAGTCAGACGTGTCCCCACCCCTTTGGTCTGTGGGATGCAGTCCCCTTCCCTTTGCTCATAAACTACATCACTGACTATCCTCACCATGCTTCTTAGAACGATCATTTTTTGCACACAAGTCTTCACACCATCCCACATAGTTTCAGATGCATTGCCTGTGTAAGCGGGACTTAGATTTGAAGGAGGGGGCCATACGCCAAAGAAAGCAGATGACTTCTAGAAGCTGGAGAGGATGCAGGGGAAAAGGCAAAGGAACAGTTTGTTTCTCTGGCACTCCCAGAGGAAGCCCAGCCCTGTCAGCGCATTGACCTCATCCAAGGGAGATCCTGTTGGACCGCTGACCTCGAGAACGTTGTCATATACTCGTGTTTGTAGGACGATAGCTAAGTTTGTGGACGTCGTATTTAATCACCCCCAAAGTGATCGCTCTTAACCGTACTTGCAAAGTCCACTTTACTTATTCCACTCTATTCCCAGGTTCCAGGGGTTAGGGTCTATGTCCTTGTACACATAGAAATGGGTTCAGTGATTCTCCCGGGAGGCTAAGGGATGGTCAATAAGTCATGGGTAGCATCTGAATGTGCCAGGAACAGTCTTATCTCTGATGGAATTCAATCTGGAAAACAGTCTTCACTGGGCATGGTGTTAAGGGTCACTGCCTGAGATAGGAGGGTGGGAGCGTCCTCGGACCTTCGAGATTTGCTTGCTACTTAGGTGTTTTTTTGGTTTTGTTTTTTAAATGAACTTTGTTGTTTTTCTTAGGAGAGATAGTTGATGTTCTTAAAGAAAAGACCAGGTCCTTTCTTCAGCTAGTGTGTGTATGTATATATATGATCATATATCATATATATGTACATATATCATATATATACACACGTATATATTATACATATATACATACACACATATTATACATACATATATACATACATATATACACACATATATTACACACATACATACATATATACATACATATATACATACATGTATATATGTATGTATATGAATGAGAGAGGAGGAGGAGGAAGAGGAGAATCCTGAACAGTATTTTTATAAAGAAACCTTGAAAATATTGCTTTGGGTTTTTTTTTTTTTTTTTGAAAAAAAAGTTAATGTACGAATATTCTGTCTGTCTGTATGCCTGGATGCCAGAAGAGGGCATCAGATCCCATTATAGGTGGCTATGAGCGACCATATGGCTGCTGGGATTTGAACTCAGGACCTCTGGACCAGGAGACAGTGCTCTTAACCACTGAGCCATCTCCCCAGCTTCATTTTTAGAGTTCAGCTTTCACTTTTGGAACAAAAGGTCTCTGTCTTCCAAAACTGAGTTGTCTTGTCCTTCTGTGACCCTGGCAGTACAGGTCCTGGGCCTCCTGACAGTGCTGTAGTTACTCTCTGTCACCTGCTATGGGCTGGTCAGGGGCTTGACTGCCCTTTAGGAGCTTAGAGTTTCTTGGGTAATTGGGAGGTTATGTCACAGGAGTGAGTGCCAACCCCACAAAGGAGCCTGTGACCAGGACCTACTGGTCTTTGGTCCTGAATTGGGTGGGTTCTGACTGGGTCGCCAACAATTGGAACCCACCCAATTGTTGATGGCCCCTGATGGTGGTCAAGTTTGCAGGAGAAATATTGGCCAACGGGCAGAGATAAATTAGGTTTGAAGGATCTGCCAGGCAGGGAGAAGGGACAGCAAGCAAGAAGCAGACCAGAAACACACAGACGCCTGCTGCAGGGGTACAAGGCAGGGCTGCAAGTTCCTGATTTTTCCAAACTAGAAGCCTCTGGATCTGGCCCATCTCTGCATTCAACCCTCCCCCTGTCCCCAGCCTGCCTTCATTCTCTTGTTAATGCATCTTGAGGTCATTCCAAGACTCATGTTGACTGAGCTCCAGAGAAAGGTGACTGGAACAGAAGGCAGGATGCAGTCCTGGCCTGGGACACCCACTGGGGAGCCAAGAGATGCCATCCCAACATCCCAGGCACCGGGAAGCCAAGGCCGTATGCCATCCACATGTGCAGTAGACATAGCAGCACGGGGAGCCCTGTGTGTGAGAAGAGGAACATGAAGCCCCCACATCACCATCCTAACGCCCTCCTGGCCCGCCCTTTCTCCAGTCTCTGGTACATCCTCTCCTCAATCCTGCTGGCTGCACGAGTCAGCTCGCCCCTCAAAATTCACTCCAGTTCGTTCCTCAGCACACGTCATGCCTCCAAAGGAACCATTTCTCTATTGCCCTGGTTCTTCTAGCTCTTGGCAGGAGAGCTGGTCTGCTTCCCACTGCTGCTGTGTCCCAGCCAGGAGCAGTAAACCCCTTTGGCCTTTGCTTTTGAAGGATATATTTGTTGTAAGAATTCAGTGTTGGCAGCTGTTTCTTCCAGGACGTTGAATGTGTTATTCTGTGTCTCCAGGCGTCCATTATTTCTGCGAGCGAGTTGGCAATAAGTCTTCCCGCCACTGTTAGAGGCAATATTTCTGGTTTTCCTTCCCTGCTTTAAAGATGTTCTGGGCCCTGGTGTCTACCATGGAGCTAATTTTGTCACCGTGTCCCACATGGCTTCCATGTTCTTTTCTGCTTCTCTATCTTCCTGTCTCTCCCAATCAATCTTCAGGCCTATGCTGTCCCACTCACCCTGCTCCAGCCTCCATCTTCCTGGGTATAAACTCCTTCCTCCTTCAAGCCCCAGTGAGCTTCCTAACATCAACTCTGACTGTGTCAGGCATCCACTTACAAAGTGGGCTTCCTCCCAGGTGTGGTGCTGCAGGCCTTTGATCCCAGCATCTTTGAGGCAGAGGCAGGAGGATCTCTGTGAGTTCATGGTTAGCCTGAGTTTCAGGACACCCAAGGTTGCAGAGTTAAGACCCTGTCTCAAAAATTAATAAAAAAAAGCTGTATCTTTAGCCATGTACGGTATGCATACTTTTATTCCAGGAGGCAGAGGGAGGAGGATCTCTATGAGTTCAAGACCAGCTATGCTTATACGATGAGAGCCTGTCTCAAAGAATATGAATGAATTTCCCATGTGCCAGGGAGTTCATTTCCATATGTAACGTAGAACTAGCTTTAGTCCATCTTATGTTGTATAACAAAAACACCCGAGACTGAAGACCTTGTAAAGAAAAGAGACATATTCAGACAATTGCTCTGTATGTTCAAAAGCACGATTTTTAGACCTGTTTGGCTTTGGGGAGACTCTCCTGGCAGATAACATCATAGCATGAGGGTGTGCAGGAGCGATCCCACGGGAAGAGGGGAGGCCAGGGGGTGAGCTGCCAAACCCACGTGGCAACAACCCATCCTCATCAGAACCAACATGGTTCTGCCAAAATGACATCGATCCTTTCTGAGAACTGAGCCCCTAGTATCTAATCACCTTGCCCGAGGACACACCAATTCAAGGTTCCTCTGCCTCACCATTGCCACGACACAAGGACCAGGCATCGAGCAGCACGTGAACTTTAGAGAAGTTTAGTATATACATATATTGTATTTATTCGATATGTATACATATTCATTATCTATTGAGTACATATTCAATATATACATATGTTGTTGAATATATGCATATGTAATTCAAATATAGACATATAATATATATGTTACATATTATTTTTATTTTACACCTGCATGTATGTGTATCACGTGTATACCTGGTATCCACAGAGCCTAGAACACGCCAGATCCCCTCGAACTGGAGTGATAAAGGTTGCGAGCTATTCCTCTTTCACCTGCTCATACGTCTCCTCTCTGAGAAGCCTTATATCCTCTCTTTTGCCTGTTGCTCCCGTGTGCTCCCATAATGCCCTTTGCCTGTCTGTCTTTACACTGAGCACAGATAATCCTGCAAGTGTCCATCTTCTTCTCTATATCACAAGTTTTCTGGAACTACTGTCTTATTCATCCCCGTTACTTCTGTGCCAGTGCCTTGTCTGGGATATATAGAAGATACTCAGTACCTATTTAAATGTTGATAGGCTAACATGTAAATTAAATTTGTATAAAACTTTCTTTAATTTCACATTTTTATAGGAGTCAATAATATTAGTCTTATTAGCAAGCAAGCAGACAAACAAACAGACTGAATACCTTCTCTCCCAGGATTCCCTCCTTCTGCCCACACTCATTCATCTGCCCGTGAGTCCTTACCACAAAACCTAGTCCCTGAGAAAATGTAGCCTCTTATTGTCTCTAATCATAACACAGAGAATAAAAAAAAAAAAAATCAATGGGCCAGTTGTTCTCTGCAACATTTTTCCATCAGTTCAGTTCAATAATATATTCTTATTGATCAATGACATGGAAATTGGCCATTACAAAAGACTGTTTTGATTAAATATTGTCCTGTTGGTTCTGACTGGCAGAGCCTGAGACGTCGAAGCCTCTGCCTCAGTAGAGGGCCCTGGGAGGGGTCTGCATTCTAGTCATAGTCACAAGAAGAGGGCAGTTATTAGGAAGAGGCGTTGAGGAGAATCAGGCTGGTCACACAAAGACAGCCAGAGAAAGGCTGGGATGTTGCGTGTGGCTTACACAGAAGTCAAACCACCGGAAACTCAGCACTGCAAATGGCTAACGAGCTCTGCTGGCTAGCTGCAGGACCCTGGACGTAGCTATCCTACAGAATCGGCAGAACACAGTCTAGCTGAGAATGTACGTGCTGGAAGGGAAGGCCTGTGGCCCAGAGGCTCGGGGGGAGACACCAACCACATCAAGAAATGAGCCAGGAAGGAAAGAGATGGAGAAAGGCCCCAAACCTAGAGTAGGAGGCCAAGTTGCAATTGAGGTGGGACTGGGCATGGGGTAGTGCTGAGGCCCTTGAATCAGTCGAATGGGCGATGCACTGGACTCCACTTACCTGGTTGCCAATGTGCAGGATAGGCCATGAGACCGAGGCACAAGGAGGGGGATTGGACGTCAAGGCTCAGGATGTAGGTAATGATTGGATGTCAGAGGGCGGTGGGTGTTGTGCTGTTATTAAGGTCTGTGGGCTGTTTCCCAAGAAGGAGAAGAGAGGCAGGTGGGATGATCAGGAAGGTCAGACCTGAAGGTGGAGAGAGAGAGAGAGAGAGAGAGAGAGAGAGAGAGAGAGAGAGAGAGAGAGAGAGAGAGAGAGCGCAAGAATAGCAATGGACAAACCAGGCCTTGCTTCCTCTCTGAGGGAGACAGCTTCGTCTAGAGCATCTAGCCTACCTCTGGAGAGGCAGGGGCCACCCTGTATGATTTCCGAAGATCCTTCCAGCTGTCACCCACAGCAGATGGCATTTGGGTGGGCAGGTTGCATTACTATTACCAGACACCCTATCCCAGCCTCCTCGAGCCTGTGATTGATCCTGTCCTCACTTCTAACACCTTCCTGGCTCAGGCTGGCCGAGGGGCCTCCAGCTGCTCTATAGCCTGGGATCAGGAGCTCAAACCCTTGGGGGGATATCTCTTGCTTCTGAACCGCGTAGGGATGCGGCTTCTTCACCGCATCTTCGTTGGAGCCCTCCCACGCATCTGACCAATTTGCTAGTCCCTGGCCTCCATTGGAAAAGCCTCCAGTTCGTTATTTTTTTTGTGCTACGACGCTCGGCTGCGCCTTCTTAATGTAGTCTTAAAGTTGTATTAAATAAACAATGGGTATAAAATCAAATTAATTATTGGACACTCCATGCTATTTAATTTTAAGGCTCCCTTTCTGCCTGTATTTCTTCCAAGGACAACGAGGCATAGAGTGCCAGGCAGCTGGACTG
Source organism: Rattus rattus (assembly GCF_011064425.1). Classification (NCBI taxonomy): domain Eukaryota; kingdom Metazoa; phylum Chordata; class Mammalia; order Rodentia; family Muridae; genus Rattus; species Rattus rattus. Next base: position 55,541,466 of record NC_046168.1, on the reverse strand, counting down.
GTCTCCGTGAGCCCCTCGGTGAAGGCTGGGGAAGGGAAGGGGTGGGAGAAATTAAGAAAACCGTCATGCTGGTGAGCAGAACCACGCTCTTTATTATGGGGAAATGGTATTCGATCCAATTCCTTCAGATCGCCCAATTATCTGGACAGCCAAGCGGGAGGAAGACAGATTAATTGTTGAGGAAAAAGTCCAATGACTTGTGCGGTGTTCAGCCTCAAGAGGCCCTGGGCTGTAGAAAATTCCTTACCTGAACAGGTGAAACCTGGTCTTTTCACCTCCGCCCTCTCCAACCTGCTCACAAGCTCTCAGATGTGTTTTTTTCCGGATAGTTTTCTCTGCTGGAGTCCTGCTGGGCAGACGCCACTTTCTGGCTTTCCAGGCCAACTTGGATCCAGTTGCTATACTGCCAATGGGACCCTCGGCCCTCATCTTCACCATATCATCTCATCTGTGATCTCAAGCTCGCTTAATTAGTTTTGTATTGTCCCTTTAAACCACAGCGCTTCTCTCTTTTGCCAATGGCCCATGCTCTTGGCCCTCAGTATACAAGGCCTTAGATGTAATGCAAATGTTCTAGTTTCTAGGCGCGGAAGGAGAGGGGAAAACGGCTAGCAATTAGAAAGAAGACAAGGTCTTTTCTCAGACGCTCACAACCTTCTTCCTGGTTTTCTATAGGAGTGGAGAGGCACATTCCTCTGGAATCTGCTGATTGGGAGCCCCGGCGGTCCGCCATTTCTAGCAGGTTCTCATGTATACCCTGGCTTCTTGGACCCTCTTGCCTTCCTGGCCTGGCCTCTCATGAGCATGATTCTGTCTTCCTTCTTCAAGGCTTTCAGCTCCTGCATCAGAAACTGCATTTTATTGTTCGACTGAAGGCCTCTCCCACCAAACACATACACACCCCTGGGCATGGTTTTCTGTACAAGGTGCCCTCCTCCCCCCATACCTTTGGAGAAGCCTCTTTCCCACTCATTCAAATCCTCCCCTCATCAAAGGCCCCATTTAGGCCTTTATGTTTTACTTCTTCATACATCTTCAGTGTTTACCCAGATAGACAGCGACTTCTCAGAGTGTTGGCGTCGCGTGATTCCTAATCTAGGGTGACCAGCGGTTCCCAGTTTGAAAATTGGAAGTTTCCACAGCCAGGTACAGGAGAAGTCAGTATGCCAAATGCAACTCTTCTTCTGCTGTGCTCCCTGTATTCGAGGTCACTGTATGTCACATCTTCAGCAGCACAGCATGTGATACACAACTGGTTCTCAGGCCAGGAGGGTTTGTTGATCAAGTAGATTTAATCGTGTACTCCCCAAAGGTGCCGAAACCCCAACTCCAGTACCAACGAATACAACTTTATTTGGAAATGTTTTTTTTTTTTTTTCTGCATGGGATCAAGTTTCAGGCTGGTCCTTAAGGAACACCTTATCTTGTGAGTCGTTTTTTTATGAGAAGGAGAAATTTGGATTCAGAGAGACACAACCCAGAGGGCAGATGAAGGAAGAGACAAGAGAGAAGAGGGCGTGTTGCAAGCGAAGGGATACCCAAAGTTGCAAGAACCTGGGAGGAAGCCTGGCACGCACCCTTCCATGGAGCCTTCTGAGGGACCGTGGCTCTGTCAGGCAGCACCTCGATTTGGAATCTCAGACCTCAGGGTTGTGAGATAATAACTTTTTATGGCTTAGGCCGTCCAGTATTTTGTTATGGAATCCTTGGGAAACAAAGTCACTAGCGTTCAAGGAAACGAATCAGTTGCACTCTCCACCCTGCCCTTTTGTCTCCTTATGGGTCTGAATCTGCTCTGTGGGGCTCAAAGCCATCACCCCGCAGGTGGCTGATCATTCACTCAGTCAGAGGGATTATCTCGCACTAATAATTAAAATGTCTAGTAAAATCATGTTTAAATACTGCAAATCTTTCCCTTTCCGCAGCCTAGGGAGCTCTGATGGTCTGGTAGGTGATCAGTTTCTCCACTTGCCTCCTTTCCCTCCTCCATACTCCTCTGGCTTGTGGGGTTTTCCAGTCCTTATAAGGAACAGTGGAAGGAGGCATCCTCCTTGCCCCAGACCAAAGTAAGGAGGCGTTGTTTTCACCTGTCTAGAAAACTCGTGGTTCCGACTCACTCTGCAGGCCGAGGCTCTTTGGTGTTATTCTGGAAGGTCGCTGGAGAGCCTGTTCTGCTCTTCCGCCCTCCCTAGATATGCCTTTCATATCCTTGCTTCCCACTCTGCTCACTTCACCCCTCCACAGTCTCCTTAGGCAGATTTGAGAAAGATCTCAGGCCTCCCCCCACACCGCCCACCTTGACTCATACTTCCCCCAAGAGTACAGAAGCTCCAGAGTGGTAAGGGGACCTAGCCTCCATTTCTCCTGGGAGAGACCAGTCTCTTGTCTTAAGGTGTCTCTAGCATGTGCCACCCAGTGTGTCCCGGGTGTGGCATGCTCAGAGCCCTTCTCCCTAGACCCACCGTAAAGAACAACACACCTCCTGCCTGTCCCACGGTGTAGGACTCACCAAGTAGTTTCAGTTCTTCGTGTCCAAGGCAGACCCCTCGAGGTATCTGAGATGACTGGTCTGCGCTTTACTTCTAAATGTTCAGTTGTGGCTTCCTAGAGGAGCCAAGGGCTGGATGTACAGAAACTATGAGCTGTGTTCAATTAGCCGAGAGCATTTCCTGTTCTGCAAAGGCTCCCTGAGTGAGAGCCTGCGAGGAGACCCAGGGGCCAGGTGAGATGCGCTAGCAACTGCTTCTGGGCAAACGGGAGCATCAAAAAGACGTCTATATTCTGAGTAAATAAGTATGCTTGGGTCCAAACTGAGACAGTGAGGGCAGAATAACCCCAGGAACCAGAGCTTTGTCATCTGTCACCATGTGAACTTTTTATATTGAAACTTACCTTGAGTGCAAGAGAAAGGACAAAAAGAACAAAGGAAAGAAAAGAAAAAGAAGCCAGGATGTGTCTGTAGGACTGAAGCTTGCTTCGCCAGTGCCCTTCCAGAAAGGAGCTTTCACCGCTCCCTCGTCTCCGAGTGGAGAAATAGAAGCTCAGGAAGAGTCAGGGAACTTTCCAGAACCGTTTGGTAACTAATCCATGAAAAATCTAGGAGGGGACCCTGGGCCCCGGGACTGGGTGTGTGCTCATCCCTCACTTGTCCTCTGCTCCTGAGTGTGCCTCTGCCTGGCGTGGACCTGCCTTCGAAGCTCCTGAGTCTGGCCAACCCTCTCCTCTCTGGGCGGAGTGAATGCCCTTGGACCAGCCCGCAGAGGACCTGAGCCGTCTCCCACTTCCTGGCCCCCACACCCAAAACTTATTAAGCAGCCGCCTGCCACCTCCACCTTAATAAATAAGAATCTCTTTTCGTCTTCTTTGTCTTCTTCACCTCGGGGTCCACCTCCTGTAACCACACTGTCAATTACACCCTCGTGTCTAGCAAGGCCAGAGCTAATGAAAAGCAATAGAGAATTCACCGCCTTTTAATGAGAGAAACATGGCTTTTTACAGAGAACAATTTATTGGGCCAATTCCCCCTGTCCATCACCCAAGGGAGTTGCTGCCTGTTTGTACCCCGCGCTTGTTACGCGTCAGGCACCGCGTAAACCTGCCAGCCAAGCACCGGGGCGAAGTCTCTGACTCAATTTACAAGGTGACATGTCTAATCTCCTTCCTCGCATCAGTAAGCGATCTTGGCAATGATATGCATAGAAATTAATTACTCCACCTCCTGCCCGGGCCCCCGCTCCTCCTGAGCAGCCAGAAGTTGAGGTGTCCTCCCAGGTCAGAGGCTGAGCTACCTGTTCACTGACCTTTTTCTTCTCCGGGTGTTTGTTTTCTTCCCTGGAGGGAGTAAGCAAGAGAACTGGAGGACCTTGAAGGACCAACCACGATGGCACGGAAGAGAGCAGCTTGCACTCCTAACTCCTTAGCTCTCTTGAAGATCAAGGGCAAACATTGGTCCATTACCCTTTCTGGGGAGGGAGGGGGTCTAGGGATACAGGAAGAGCACCCAAGGCTAAGCCTCCGTCTTTCAACAACTTTCTCTGTCACCTCCAAAGGAGAGCTTTGCACACTGTGATTATGCTGATGCTCACAAGAGCAGAGCTCTGCTCTGCAACCCTTTCCAGCCTGCTCAGGATGATACATTAGGTTATCTATACAATATATATATATATGTATGTATATATATGTGTATATATATGTATATGTATATGTATATATATATGTGTATGTATATGTATACATGTATATATACACAGGCAATTACTAAGCATTTGCACACTCTAAAGTTCCATACTTGGATAAATAACTATGTCACTTAATTAAATTATCATAACGAAACCTGGATTACAAATAACTATTGTCATTTCGTAAAGTTGAGATTCTGAAGGGATCTAGCTAGTCCAGGCCATTTCTGTAAGAGAAAGTGACAGACTTTTGTTTACACGTTCAATTTACTGGTCTATATTTTACAAAGGCCAAAACATGCACATGTAAGGGCACGGTGTGTGCTATGTTTTGACAGGTAAATACCTCTATCTAACTACTTGAAGACAAGACATGGATCTTATCTATGGGTCCTAAAGATTTCCCGTCTCCACTCAGTCATTTCCTGCTCTACCCTCGGAAGAAAAGATCTCCATATTTACAACCAGTTATATTTTCATCTCAGTGTTTCACAAAAGGTAAACGTGTAGGCATCTTCTTGTCTGTGCCCTTACAAGTATCACTTGTTTGTCTCTTCCGACTGATGGATACTTGCTTATCCACATACGTGTTGAGAGCCTTTTAGGCTTTTCTCAGTTTTAGGCAATTTTGGAAATAATTAGTTGTATAACATATAAAGGGTTATTGGTGGACATATGTGTCTTTCTGATATATTTCTCAATGTATGGTCACGTTCTGTACAAACAGACCATTTCTTATTTACTTCTAAACTGGAAGCTTTCTATTTCTTTTTCTTGCCTTATTGCAACAGCTAAGATCTCTGGATATGATGTGGCCTAGGGTGAT